>NC_087202.1:2680966-2815966 GCF_015104395.2 Macrobrachium nipponense | reverse complement strand
TAAAATGCATGATTTCTTATTCAGTTCCATTCTAGGAAAAATAAATAAGTATTCAGTTCTATTCTATAACAAATAAATAAATAAATAAATGCATGCTTTCTATATTCAGTTCTATTCCTTCCAAAATAAATATATAAATGCTTGATTTCTGTATTCAGTTTTATTCTAAAACAAACAAATAAATAAATAAATAAATTAAATGCATGACTTCTATATTCACTTCCATTCTAAAAAATAAATAAATAAAATAAATAATGCATGATTTCTGTATTAAGTTCATCTAAAATAGATAAATAAATAAATGAATGGATTATTTCCATATTCAGTTCTATTCTAAAATAAATAAATAAATGTTTGATTTCTGTATTCAGTTCTATTCTAAAATAAATAAATAAATGCTTGATATCTGTATTCAGTTCTATTCTAAAATAAATAAATAAGTAGATAAATGAAAGATTTCTATATTCAGTTCTATTTTAAAATATATAAATAAAAAATAAAATAAAACAAATAAATAAATGCATAATTTCTATATTCAGTTCTATTCTAAAATAAATAAATAAATAAATGCATGGTTTCTGTATTCAGTTCTATTCTAAATAAATAAATGATTTCTTTTTTCAGTTCTATTCTAAAATAAATGAATAAATAAATGAATGATTTCTATGTTCAGTTCTATTCTAAGATAAATAAACAAATCAAAAAATATTCTGCAAGAAGTAAAAATCGTCTAAGAGTAGGAGGCAAGTCGTCGAACTTCAAAATTTAACAATCACAAGTCCTTTATTCGTTCCGTTGACAGAATAAACAAATATTTCCCCGGACGGAAGACCAATACCAGGATCGAATGGATTTTGCTTACTCAGCACCAAGTCAATCATTCGAAATGAATAGATATTATCATGTGATGTTTATTTTCAGATATGAGATGTCGAACCTGATGCATAAGCTATGTCTCAGTCGTTATTTCATGGACAGATACAGATGAGATATAAGGTAGCTTGTCAATTTCGGTTGATATTACTTAAAGATATGGGAGATAGCGCTAAAGATAGACTACCTACTTACTTAACACTTCATCTGTCTTATGGACCAACTCCAAGTTTCTTATCTTAGAAGGTTGCTTTTATATCTCATATCTCAAAACAGTGGCGTGATCGGTATGGTTTTTGGTTTTGGCTTTCCACCTTGGTGGCCGCAAGTTCGATTCTCGGGCATTCCACTGAGGGGTCAGAGATGTGTATTTATTCTGGTGATAGAATCACTCTCGACGTGGTTTGGAAGTCGCGTAAAGCCGTTGGTCCTGTTGCTGAAAAGCCACTGGTTCCATGCAACGTAAAAAAACCATACAAACAAAAAATGGGAATATTCTCTGGAAGCTCTTCTTTCGAGTGGACACCACATTCTCTGGAAGCTTGAGTTTCAAATCAAAGATCCTGGATGTGAGCTTGTTTCATAATAATGATAATAATAATAATAATAAAATTAATAATAATAATAATAATAAAAGAGGCAACAGAATCAACCATCTGATTGTTCATGGACGACATCAAGCTGTATGGTAAGAGCATCAAGGAAATAGATACCCTAATCCAGACTGTAAGGATTGTATCTGGGGACATCAGATGTAGTTTGGAATAGAAAAATGCGCCCTTAGTCAACATACAAAAAGGCAAAGTTAACGAGAACTGAAGGGATAAAGCTACCAGATGGGAAGCAACATCAAACACACATAGATGAGACAGGATACAAATACCTGGGAATAATGGAAGGAGGGGATATAAAACACCAAGAGATGAGGACACGATCAGGAAAGAATATATGCAGAGAGACTCAAGGCGATACTCAAGTCAAACCTCAACGCCGGAAATATGATAAAAGCCAGAAACACATGGGCAGTGCCAGTAATCAGATACAGCGCAGGAATAGTGGAATGGACGAAGGCAGAACTCCGCAGCATAGATCAGAAAACCAGGAAACATATGACAATACACAAAGCACTACACCCAAGAGCAAATACGGACAGACTATACATAACACGAAAGGAAGGAGGGAGAGGACCACTAAGTATAGAGGACTGTGTCAACATCGAGAACAGAGTACTGGGGCAATATCTGAAAACCAGTGAAGACGAGTGGCTAAAGAGGTGCATGGGAAGAAACGGACTAAGTAAAAAGTCAGACGAAGACCCCCAGAAATGTTACAGAGACAGGAGAATTGACAGACAGAACAGAGGACTGGCACAACAAACCAATGCACGGACAATACATGAGACGACTAAAGAACTAGCCAGCGATGACACATGGCAATGGCTACAGAGGGTGAGCTCAAGAAGGAAACTGAAGGAATGATAACAGCGGCACAAGATCAGGCCCTAAGAACCAGATATGTTCAAAGAACGTTAGACGGAAATAACATCTCTCCATATGTAGGAAGTGCAATACGAAAAAATGAAACCATAAACCACATAGCAAGCGAATGCCCGGCACTTGCACAGAAACTAGTACAAAAAGAGGCATGATTCAGTGGCAAAAAGCCCTCCACTGGAGCCTGTGCAAGAAACATCAGCTACCTTGCAGTAGTAAGTGGTACGAGCACCAACCTGAGGGAGTGATAGAAAACGATCAGGCAAAGATCCTGTGGGACTATGGTATCAGAACGGATAGGGTAATACGTGCAAACAGACCAGACGTGACGTTGATTGACAAAGTCAAGAAGAAAGTATCACTCATTGATGTCGCAATACCATGGGACACCAGAGTTGAAGAGAAAGAGAGAGAAAAAATGGATAAGTATCAAGATCTGAAAATAGAAATAAGAAGGATATGGGATATGCCAGTGGAAATCGTACCCATAATCATAGGAGCACTAGGCACGATCCCAAGATCCCTGAAAAGGAATCTAGAAAAACTAGAGGCTGAAGTAGCTCCAGGACTCATGCAGAAGAGTGTGATCCTAGAAACGGCACACTAGTAAGGAGAGTGATGGACTCCTAAGGAGGCAGGATGCAACCCGGAACCCCACACTATAAATACCACCCAGTCGAATTGGAGGACTGTGATAGAGCAAAAAAATAATAAATAATAATAATAATAATAAGATAATAATAATAATACAGGTTTTATAGAAAAATAATGGCTATTTCAGCCATGTTTATTTTGTATAGAAGTTTCTCTATTCTACTTATTACTGACTTATTCTGTACTCAAGGTGTCTCTTCACGCCAAATGGGGAATTGATGTCAAAAAGTGGTATTTGTCAAATTGAACATATTATACTGCTTTGTATAATATATTAAGTCAGCAAATGAAACACTTTTGACAAGAATCCCATATTAGGCTTTTAATAGCTAATTTGATACAGACGAAAAGTCAGTAGTAAGAAAGAATAAAGAAACTTCTATACAAATAAACGCGGCTGAAATAGCCATTATTTTCCATAAAACCTGCAATAATAATAATAATAATAATAATAATAATATATACTTAGGGAAGCAGGACCCTCGTCTCAAGCATACTTTATTAAAAGTAATGGCTACTTCAGCAGCATTACACTTGTAGAGATTCTTCTCTATTTTCCGAATAGCGGCTTCTTCCGTGTTACTTAGACAGGCTAGTAGAGCGCCTATGGAGGTCATGATCAAATACAGAGTCAAAATAGGTGTATATATTTTGAAGATTTTACAGATAAACTATGATACCATATTTATCAAAGTCATTAACGATATATATATAATATATATATATATATATGTATATATATATATATATATATATATATATATATATAATGTCTCTCTCTCTCTCTCTCTCTCTCTCTCTCCTCTCTCCGTCTCTCTCTCTCTCTCTCTCTCTCTTTCTTGAAGCAAGCGAGCTTTCGTCTGGAGCTGCCAGACATACTCGGGCTGGGAAGCTGAGGGTGGACGGATCTTGAAGCAGTTGTTGTTGTTGTTGTTGAAGATTAAGCTGGTCTTATGCCAGCACGGGCTTTAGCTAAAAGCAGCCCGTAGGTCATTTGAATTTTTTCAGTGGTTAAGGTGATTTTAAGGATATGTGGCGAATCTTTATTCATGATATCAATGGTATATGCAGATGTGATGGTATGATTTGCAATGGAAAAGAAAAGGTGAACAGGCAAGGTTACAAACCCCTTTAAACCCTAAGGTACCCATTAGTAGAAGATAAATATCGATAGTAGCGAGTCCTGGCGAGTCAGAGATAGCCCAGTAAGGAGATCGAAAAATTTATAGTCGTAGAAAAACGGAAAAAAAAGCACATTAATCTATGGAGTTCAAGTACCATATCACTTACGTTAATGAAAAGAAAAAGATCGCCGAATCGATAGTATAGAGATTCGCGAGAGAAAAACGAAATATTATAAGTTTTAGAGAAAGCCAAACAAAAGTAAACAAACAGCTTAAGCGGTAGTTAGAGTGACAGTTGAAATATTCGGGTCGTTAGACGTGAGGCGGCGCCCCCCCCCCCCCGAAAAACGGAGGGGAAAGGAGGATTATTTAGTAGTAGAAAAAGCAGTTAATGCTATAACAGCACTTTTCGTGAAACGGCGGCATTTATTCCTGTGTCTTGAATCTATGCTCTTCCGCGAGGAGATCATCTGGAAGACTGATTTCTAGGTCCAACATTTCGTGGACGAGCTCAGAGAACAGTTGATGATCATTGCTGTTGCATTGTTGTAGATGGCTCTGTGTAAAAATGCAATAAACTCTTCGTAGGTCAGCAGGAACTTTCTCTTTCGGTATTTTCCTACGAGGATGAAGGCGCTTCCAACACAGCTCTCTCTCTTATCTATGATCTCTGTCTGTGTTCCTGCTTCGTTATATACAACGGGAGCTACAGCCGATATCTCGGTCTGCATATCTTCAACAGCTGTGTCTTCTTCTGTTTGGGTTCCTGCTTCGACACGAGCAGGAATCGGCCTTCGTCGGCGGTGCGGGGGTTGGGGGGATGAACTGAGGGGTGGAGGAATAACCTCAGGGGATCGGGGGGATGGAAGGGGTTTTTGGGAGCTGGAGGTTGGAGGGAAGGAAAGGATGAGGGATTGGGGAGTGTAGTGACGGGGTTTTTGTGCAGGGGAACGATGAGTTTGTGGAGGAGGTGGAAGATTTGTTGGGTTGGGTCTATTCTTGGTTCACTTGGTGGTCGTTTTGGGGGTGATGGCTGTCGTTCTCGAGGTCTTGCAGGCGGTGGGATATGCCCTTCATCCTCCAGATTTCTCCAGTCTGACAGGGCATCCCTTAAACCAGGCATGGTGTGACTGGTGGCAGTTTGGGCATCGGGCAACAGTGTGGCCCTTTGCTTTAAATTTGGTGAGGCAAACGTCTGTCTCATGCCTCTGGCTGCAGATTCCACAAATGCGCTGGGCCGTGCACTCCCTCCTGTGATGCCCAAACCTCTGGCACTTGAAACACCTGAGAGGTTCCGGGGATAAAGGCTTCGGTCTTGTAGGTCCCAAGTATCCCAAGGCTGATGGTGTCCTGGGATTTTGGCCTTTGAATGTTGCTTCAAACTTTCAGAGTTTGTTCCTCTGTTCCGTCTTTGTTCTTCACTGTGCAACGTGAACGCGGTCATTATGGCCTGGTACTTCCAGAATTCGGTCCATAGTGACGTATTTTGGTACTTTGCATATTATTGCTTTAGATATTTTTTCGGCTGGGTCCAACAGGAGACATAGAGGGTCGTTCTTCAATAGTTCTGCTGACTGTTGATCTCTCGGGGTAACAATGAATTCCCCCCTTAGATTCGGTCGGGCTTGAAGTTTTTCAGTGGGGTATTTTCTTTTCCAGTTGCTAACACGGTCTGCATACGATGTTTGATTTTCCTGAGCTGTTGTCTTGAACCTGGGAAGTGCCTGGGTCGTCGTGGTGGGCTGAGGGCGTCGAAGGGTTTGTTCATGTCAATGACACTGTTGAGGGCTTTTTTTCTTTTCTTTTGGACTTTCTGGAAGCCCTGATCGTCAAGGGAGGACGGGTTGACCTCCTGGGAGTCAGGAGACGACGGCCGCTTCTCTGCCATCGTCGTAAAGTCGACAAGGTAAACCTCTAAAGATTATGTAATGCCAAATATAGCGCAAGGATGACGTAACGTGTTACGTAGCGCACCTGTGCGCGAACTTACGTGTGCTTGAAGCGGTGTCCGTCCTCGTTTATATTTGGAGTTGACAGCAGGGGGTCTGCCCCATGCTGATCTACTATTGGCTGGTGGCGGTAGGTTCTTCGTTTTCAAATGGTGGCTTGAACCGGGTCTCAAGCCACTTTCCATGCGTTGATGGTTGCGATACTGTAAGTCCTGCAGCCGCCTAGACCTCCTTAGCGGTGCGGTTACGTCGATGGGCGTTTCGCTATGCTGCGGGACGTCACGGCTAACTTGATTATGATTGGCTGCAGGAGTATCTCGTTCGGGGGGGCGTTGTCTTCCGTGGAGTTTGTCGTGCTCGGTGGGTGTCATTGTTTGGTGGCAGGTCTTCTCATACTCGTAGGGAGGATAAATTCTTCCTGCGTCGTATTTAGTGTAGGTTTTACTTGCTGGATAGAAGCGCCTCCAGCAGGCGTAACCGACGGGCATCAGGGGCCTTCCCGATGATCTTCGGTTTTGGATGATCACATCCCGGAGATGGCCTCTTGATGTTTGGTGCGTGCGTGATTCTTGATAGCCCCCTCTTGGGCGTGGCAGGAGAGTCTCTTCGACAGGCGCATGGTAGTCATACCAACGTAGGCGCCGCTGCAACCGCGGACTGGGCATGTATACTGGTACACCACATGCGTCTGCTTCAGGGGGTCTCGTACCTGTGGAGAGGGGTTATTTTTCATAATAAGGTCGCGCGTCCTCCGATTCTGGTAGTAGATAATTAGGTCGATATTTTTGGTGTCGTCGGTCGGGGATACATTTTCAGAAATAATTTTCTTGACTGAGTCCTCTTCTTTACAGTAATGTGAACTCATGAAGGCTTTATAATACAGCTTGATATTATCCTGGGGGCGGGGTTGCGGGCTCTCACTACCGTACCATTTCTCCAGGGCTGTACGGACTTCTCTGCTTATTAATTTATTTGAATACCCTTTATTTACGAGTACTTGGGAGGCGCGGTCGAGTTCCTGATGAGTGTCCTGCCAGGTCGAGCAGTGGGAGAGGGCTCTCCTGACGAAGGCCCTGACGGTCGTGCTTTTGAATCTGGCGGGGCACTCGCTGTCACCATTGAGGCAAAGTCCTAGGTTGGTTTTCTTTGTGTAGACGGAAGTACGGAGGCCGTCTTCCGTCTTACTCACAAGGACGTCGAGGAAGGGGAGCCGATCGTCGGTGCTGTATTCAACTGTGTAATTCAGCACGCTGCACTGCTGAAATGCACTCTTCTCCTGAACTCTCTCTTGTTATCATTATCCCTCCTTAACAATTTATACCACTTGATTTTCTTTACCCCATTCGTTTTCGTTTTCGTTTTCTTTTCTCTTTTCATCTTTAAATACATACAAAGGAGCCTATATTGGGGGGCCACGTGGTCACCTGGGTTAACTTTACAATTCCTAACTTCCACCAGCCTTGATCTATTGCAAAGGAGGCAATCTATTTGTGTGCATCTACTGCCACTCCTGTATGTTATCAAGTGCTCCCTCTTCTTTTTGAAGAATGTGTTCACTATTGGCCATATCAAAGGACACGGCAAAGTCTACTATACTCTCTCCTGGGTTTCTCTCCCTAATCCCATGTCTTCCATGCACACGTTCAATTACATCCTTTTCATGTCAGACTTGTCCATAAAAGTCTGTCCCCATTACAACCCTCTCCTGCTCTTCCAGTTCTTGCGTTACCTCACTCATTTCGTTCCAAAAACGGCTCTTTTCTTCCTCTGTGCAACCAACTTGTGGAGCATAAGCACTAATGATGTTCATTGTTTCCCCTCCATAACATATCTCCACTCTCATAATGCGGTCATTCTTTCTGTCTGACTTCCGTCACTGGATTCTTCATTTTCCCCCGACAACACTACACCAACGCCATTCCTACCCTGCTCATGTGCTCCACTGTAGATTAGCTTGTAGCCATCCCCAGTTTCTTTGGCTTTATTACCCTTCCATCGATTTCCTCTACACACAAAATATCCACTCTCTTTATCCTCATCAACTCCGCCCAACTCTCTTCCTTTTCCTGCCAATAGACCCAATATTTGAGCTGGTCTATTCTACACACACACACACACACACACACACACACCACACACACACACACACACACATATATATATATATATATATATATATATATATATAATATAGTATATATATATATATATATATATAAAAACAGAGGAGAAAGAAACTTATTATCTGTATCCTTTAAATTCTGTTTCGATTTTCGCTGTTCCAACAAATTCTGAATATTCCCGTTTGGGAACGATTTTGATATGATAAAAATAGACACAAATGTTTGTCATATCAGGCTGTGAAAATGGGTTGTTTTGGTGCAATACGAAGCTGCGAGCGATTCATTTCGCCAATATTCGACTGATGTTATAACGTATAGAGATTTGTATCACCATTCCAGGCCTGTTGTGTAATTTTGTTCATTCTTTCGAACGAAGCGTTCGTTCTGTGGCTTGCGTGTTTTTATCCTAACGCAAAATTTCCATCGACGTTGAGAATAAAAGAAATTATTAGTTTTCCTTTTATTCACAATTTATGCCACATATGCACGACTGTTTTTAAGAAGATGATATCATCTCGCTTATTTTTTATTTGGTTAGGGGGAGGGATAACTCATATACCATTCTGATCCTTCAGGAATAGACTACGTAATGAATAAGGGATCAAGAAATATTGTTTTAGTCGAGTAATACGAAATCTACTTGCTTGTGCATGACGTTATAGTAAGTATGAGTGCATGTCATGGACTTAGAAATATTTATTATATGAGTTTAAAGGGATCGTTCTGTATGTATATATATCTATATATATATATATATATATATATATATATATATATATATATATATACACTATACAGAACGATCCCTTTAAACTCATTATAATAAATATTTCTAAGTCCATCCTATATATCTTTCTATCTATATATATATATATATATATATATATATATATATATATATATATGTGTGTGTGTATGTATGTATATAATGCATGTATATGTATATATATATATATATATATACTATACATATATATATATATATATATATATATCTATATAATATATATACATACATATATACCATGCATTAATAAATAACACATATATGAATACATACTTATTCTATATTCATAAATAGATACTACATATATATAATATATATATATATATATATATATATATGTGTGTGTGTGTGGTGTGTAACTGGGGGGATTCTCCCCCATTATTCATAAGGTAAGCGTGGACACGAAACGGAAGGCAGACCCACACACCCTATTACTCATTAACTTTCTCTCTCTCTCTCTCTCTCCCTCTCTCTCTCTCTCTCTCTCCAAGGAATCTCTCTCTCTCTCTCCACCTCTTTCTCTCCATTCTAACAGGTAATGAAAATGAGAGAGTAGCATCATAACAGTTAAAGTTTATTAACAAGAATAAATAAAATCAATCAACCCAAGTAATCCAGTCTTACAGACTAACTCAAAACAGTACAATGTCTAGTCACCAAAAACAAGTCTACACCCCTCTAGGAATTCTTTGTCCCCCGCATTCCAGAATACCAGAATCGTCCTGTTTCAAAGATACAGAACACATCCCGGTAAGTACACACAAGCTTAAAGACAAAGTTAATAAAATGGAACATCTTACAAGATATCAAACAAGCCATCCCTTTGGCTAAAGTAATTCAACTTGGCTAAAGTAATTCAACTCACCCCCCATTGCAGCCGGAATATCTCACTCACTGATAAATAAAACACTTTGGCATCTGCCATCGTGGCTTTGCCTTCCTCCCACGAATCTCTGTGCAAGTCTTCCCATAGACTTGGCTAGTGACACATTATGAATAGAAGCGCACACGCACATACGAATGCACACTTCGACAACGCCTCATATTACTGGCTACAACCAGTTTCCCAAAGGCACTTTGAGAAGAGTTCATAAAACTGTCGTGCATTGACTTGTTGAACTAAGCACTTTTATCTCACGCCACCCCTAGAAACTCATTTGATCAGCTACTCTCAGTCGTTACTCTGCACTGTTCTCCACATTCCATAGGTCACAGAAGAAACGCATGGATAATATATTATTAATCAAAAACCCTATGCCTTACAGATAGCTTGCTCATATAATACAAAACAAAACTGGCCGGCTTAAAATAAAATATAAAACGAAATAACTGCACGTCTCTGGCAATTATAAAATAAAGTCTTATCACGCTTTATCTCCCAATAACACAAGACGCTTTTCTCTCATATTTTCTGCATTAGGATTCTTGAATATCCCTCTTCGCTTGTCTGCAAGTAGCTGAACAGACAGCAAACAGGCTATAGCAGGCTGTAGGGGAAGACGGAATGCCTCCCTCATCGTAGAAGACTTCTCATGGGGCTTCTGCAGATCCTCAAAAACACGCTGTAGAATTCTCTCGCGATCACCATCATGGAATACTTGTAATCACCCTGGGCAACATGGCAGCAACCTCTCTTCACGGCTGGTGGACGTTTTGCTGGAGTTGGGGAACGGACTTTTTTGGTGTTAGTATGTCAGTCAAGTCACTGGTCAATCCAAGAAAATTAACCCAAACATACTACTTCTATCAAACAACGATCTCAAAAGGTCAGAATACTAACTGAATGTCTCCCAATTAACTCCCTTAATAGACTACTCAAAATGATAAGTCATTATTGCAACTCTCTAAGAAAAAAAAACATCAAGGTTCTCCACAACTCAATTCTCAAACAAACTCACACATCAGCACACACACAACTCAGAAATCACAGCAACTCCACGGAATTCTGCACTCACATTTCAAACTCGAACGTTCTCACACGAAAAAAAAAAAGAAAGACAAAAATCGCAATGAGCCCAAGGAAAAAAAAGAATCTCGTAACACACCCTGACCCAAAAATGTTCTCTCAAACTCTGATATTTGAACAACCCCCACAAAATCAGTAAAAATCTCCTCCAAACTTTTAACAGCAAAAACCCCTTTACTGCTCAATAATTTAATTACAATGAGGACTTAATGTCAAACTCCCATTTACGTTTAGCACGGCAACCCCTGAAAAATTACATCCTCCCGGTAAAATCAAATCTCCCCGTCCAAAAAGAAATGCTACTTAATGCTCAATCCCCAATTACATCTCTCAAGGAAAAGGAAGAAAAATAATAATAGGATATTCACAAGAGATTTCCCCAATCTCAAAATACATAATACATGTATAATATGCATAACTCCCGCATTTTTCCCCAAGAAATGCTCCATGTAAAGTTATGGAATTTGCCAGAAAGCAAACTCTAACCCATGCGCTTTCGTGAAATGCTATTGTCAACATTTCCAGATATTGCAAAAATTCTGATCTGTCACCATCAGAGGAAAATAGTCAGCACACTGGCCTCATCACATCGCTTGTCAGCAGAAAAATCGCCTGCGGACGTATGTTCTAACAGAAGCATAAAAATTGTCTAGTCAGACACATAAGTTTGGAAACTCATGATTCTCTAGAAAAAAAGTCTAACTGACACATTTCACAGAATTAACTCTAGGATATGACTAATGTGTTCAAAAATTTGTCTCGAAGACTTATTCTCTCAACATGACTTTGGCCCAAATTATATGCCTCCAAGAATAATACACTTGTAAACATAAAAAATGCACACATCTCCAAATGACTCTTAATGCAGTAATGCCACTTCTCTCTAAATAGTCACGAAACCAAAAAAGAGAACCTCAGAAATCTTCTCTTGACTCAAAAAAAACTCCCATAATCACAAAAAAAAGGGTCACCCACCGCCCAAGATAATTCCAACTCCATTATGAGACACCATATTAATAATAACACCACTCCGGTTATAAAATATTTCCTCCATTTGGTTAAAACCAACCCCCTTATATTATTCTCTCTTATTTCTCCAATAGCCACATGTCAATAAAAAAAACACCACACTCCAAGAATAGAGAATAATCACCTCCATTTCGGCAAATACAAAATATTTACCTCTATTTCCCCAATAACTCCATGTGGAACAAAACAAGGCTCCAAAAATATATCTCTAAAAAGGAATATCAAAAAATGAAATCCTACCTCCAAAAAAATGTGCACTCAAGGCAACTAACTCACACTCTCACATATATTGCCCCATAATCTCCAAATATGTGTCTCCATTTGCAACAAAGATGGCTGCAAAATAATTGAACTAAACATAGCTCTCATCACATTATTGGCAAATATCAAAAATGGCCAAAATATATCTCCCATATATTATATTTCAAAATATAACTCCAAAATAATATATACCTCAATTATCTCTCCAATTCTCCAAAGAATAACTCAATGTTATAGTCAAAAACTATAAAAACTCTCTCCACATTTAGCATAACTGCTAAAAAAAGGGCAAAAACAAAAACTCGGCAATAAAAACTGTCTAGAAAATTCTAGAAAAAATCACCAATGTGCCACAAAACTCATTATAACAGAACTCCAAATTCAGTGTCTTAGCCAAGACTTCTCCATATGCACTACGACATAAGCCACTAGAAAACTTAACCAAGTTCCCTATCTCTACAAAGTTGTCACAAATACAACTAATGTATTGTGCAAGAAAACTCACAATTTCTGGAACACAAATATCCAGAGAAAAATGTAGTGCCATTACGTATGCATTCAAAACATGCAAAAAATTCTCCCATATATTTCTCTATAGCATCAAATAGCTAAAACACGAACACGTTCCCGAACAATGACTCTAAGTCATGAACTGAGATATTAATAAATTCACACAAACTGGAGAGAAAAAATAAATTCAAATTCACCCATGATAAAAAAACTTGTGTCAGCGATGGCTAATTTCCAAAAAAGGAGAAAAGAAAAATCAACGGCACCATTAACTATCTCCTGTAACTCACTAGATGTCAAGCAATTATCTGCTGAACTCATAAAAAAAGAGAAAAAAAACTAAAACAATGTGTTGTTAGTTCCTCCCAAAATCAAAAAAGATTTCACCTCCCTTGACAGAATTTAAAACGCCCACGTATTAGTATATAAAAAATCAGTATCAGAAATATCATTATCACAAAATCACCAAAAAATTGCTATCATCAAAATCATCAGTATCAGTACAAAAAATATCACCAATGTTAATGCTTGTCCATCCTCCAAAAATTCAGCAAAAGTTCAGCAAGATTCAACACAATTCACCAAGATTCAGTCAGATTCATCAAGATTCAGCAAAACTCATCCCCGTGAATCACTGAAATTTCTCCAAAGTTACAAAATCTCAACAATTAATTAACACAAGACTTCTCCCATTAATTCATTGTAATAATTCTCCTTGAATATTATCTGTAATGATTATCAACTAATCTCTCTCCATGAAATATCTCAAAACTCTCTAAAACAATTCTCCCGTAATGATAATATCTTAAGCAAACCCTCCCGTGACACATCTCAAAGTATAACAATTATTAATAATAATAATAACTCTCCACAGCAATAATTCTCTTGCAAAGATCTCAAGTAAGGGTGAAATTCAAATAGCATACAACAGATTGCTGAATCCTATGACATACAATTTCTCCAGCATGCAACACCATGACATAACACCATTGCCACACAACACAGATACAACACCAATCATCAGCATTTCAAAGTAATCTCTCCAACACAATAAAAAAATAATCTGTGTATCCCCCTTATATTTGTGTCTTTCAAGGCACAAAGAAACATATAACACATCCCGTGCATGTTAACTACTTTTCCCCTCATTCACGGAAAAGGAAAATCTCTTTTTATTTCCTTTTCTCTTCCTCCAAGAGAGAAAAAAAAAATTTTCTAAAAAAAAGACTCTACAGGCGTTTCACTTCATCAACTAATCAGTCAGCTGATATCTTAGCATTCAATGTCAAGGCCAGACTTTTTTTTTTGGTCTTCAACAGCCCGACAAAGAAAAAAAAGAAAGGGGAGTTCACCCACACTGAGAAAAAAAAAGGTTTCCTCCCCCCTGAGAACAACCCCTCAGTCAAGCGACAGAACAGCCCGAGGCATACCAGCAGTATCCCCCATCTCCCCTTGAACAGTGTCTGAGGACCCCCTCTCAAGGTATACACTAGTACCCACCCCTGCACTATCTCTCGAGGGAGGCCAGTGGTACCCTCCATGCGACTATCCCCCCGAGGGAAGCCAATACCCTCGCAATGCAACGCGCTTCTCTGCAGAAATGTGCTGAGCCCGTAAAATTGTGGCCGCTTATCTAAGCACAGTTCACATGCATAGAAAAATAAATCTTAATACACTCTTATGTGTTTAAAACAAAGACGAATACATACGTCTATTATAAACACGTGCAAATAAAGAAAACACGTCACTATGGGGCAAAGACAAGAAAAATTGTTGACCTCTTGAACCAATCCCATAACCCTGAAATATTTAAACAAAAACCCTCTCCCTTTGATAAACAATAGTTTTTTAACACTCACCACTCCATAATGGGAAAAAAGAACTCGAAATTCTTGTAAAACACGGCAGTGATATATGCATTAAACACAACACCCGCACGGGTATCTCGGAATACACTCGTCATTACACAAGCAAAAGTCACACTGGGTGCGCTCACTGCTTCTAGGCTGACTCCCTGGGAAAAATGCTGAGTCCAAAAAAATCCTTCCCTCCCTTTAGCACAGTTAACAGACAGATATTTTTTTCATTTTTTCTAACTAACAGTTTAACGATTTTACACAATCCCACCAAGGCTTTGTTGTTCGAAAACTATCGCTAAGCCATAACCCCTTTTATTTTCTAACTGGCCACCCATCTCTACATTGGCGTTCCCAGGCATAAAAAAGAAAGAAGACTTTTATATCCCCTCTTAACCGTCTGCCACCACTGTAACTGGGGGGATTCTCCCCCCATTATTCATAACGTAAGCGTGGGCACGAAAAGGAAGGCAGACCCACACACCCTATTACTCATAACCTTTCTCTCTCTCTCTCTCTCTCTCCAAGGAATCTCTCTCTCTATCTCCGCCTCTTTCTCTCCATTCTAACAGGTAATGAAAATGAGAGAGTTGCATCATAACATTAACGTTTATTAACAAGAATAAATAAATCAATCAACCAAGTAATCCAGTCTTACAGACTAACTCAAAACAGTACAATGTCTAGTCACCAAAACAAGTCTCTCTGGGAATTCTTTGTCCCCGCATTCCAGAAGTACCAGAATCGTCTGTTTCAAAGATACAGAACACATCCCGTAAGTACACACACAAGCTTACAGACAAAGTTAATAAAATGGAACATCTTACAAGATATCAAACAAGCCATCCCTTTGGCTAAAGTAATTCAACTTGGCTAAAGTAATTCAACTCACCCATTGCAGCCGGAATATCTCACTCACTGATAAATAAAAACACTTTGGCATCTGCCATCGTGGCTTTGCCTTCCTCCCACGAATCTCTGTGCAAGTCTTCCCATAGACTTGGCTAGTGACACATTATGAATAGAAGAGGCGCACACGCACATACGAATGCACACTTCGACAACGCCTCATATTACTGGCTACAATCAGTTTCCCAAAGGCACTTTGAGAAGAGTTCATAAAACTGTCGTGCATTGACTTGTTGAACTAAGCACTTTTATCTCACGCCACCCCTAGAAACTCATTGATCAGCTACTCTCAGGTCGTTACCTCTGCACTGTTCCCCACATTCCATAGGTCACAGAGAACGCATGGATAATATATTATAACAAAAAACCCTATGCCTTACATATATACATATAGTATAATATATATATATATATATGTATATTTATATGTATCTATTTATGAATATAGAATAAGTATGTATTCATATATGTGTTATTTATTTATGCATAGTATATATGGATATGTGTATGTATTTATTTTTACCAAACATACGTGACATTTGTATGTTTACGATTATATGAGTCCTAAGTATTGTTGGCCATCCACTTCTCTGTACCTTGGGAGTAACTAACACCAAAGTGGAATTATATTTTCTAGGTGATTCGCCCCCCTCAGGATTCCAACCTTTCTATCGTATAAAAAACGATAGACAGATATTTTTCGTGTGGTGAAGTGACACTGTATACGAATAAAATATAATTGTTATATTTTATCATATAAATAGAACTCCACGTAATATTGATTTCCCACGAGCGTATGTATATCTGCTTCAGCTGCAATAGTGAAAAAGATATTTTGTTTCTTCTCCCAAAATTGATATTATTTTATGTACGTGATTCAAGGGCAACAAGAATTATAAAAATAAAAATGTAACTCGTTTTAATCTTTGCTTTATGCATACAACTATAAATATATGTACATGTATATATATATATATATATATATATATATATATATATATATATATATATATATATGTGTGTGTGTGTGTGTGTGTGTGTGTCCATTACAGAAATACAGACAGAATAAACTTTTCAACTTTTCCAGCGTCCGAGTAATACTTTATTATTTTTTATCTAATATTTTTTTACGAACAGATGTAACTTTGATTTCATGTATATAACTACAAAATAAAACGAATTAACTTTAAATTAAGGAATGACATTTTCCACTTCTAAAAAAAGAAGTCCTTACCTCTTACGAACTCGGCCCCTAGCCCCAGAAGTGGCAACAGAAAAGGTGAAGTGAAGCAATTACAGGAGGTTAAATTGGATGACAGCCATTGTTTCCCAGACACTCCAGAGGAGCTAGATAATTCCTTGTCGTCACCAGCTGTTAATGATTCATTTAAACGCAAGAGTAAATTTTTTCCTTGCCGCGGGGAAATCTTTTCTTGTCTTTTTTTCCCAGTCGAAGAACCCTGTTACTTCTGTTTTTTTTCCTTTTATTTATTTTTCCGTTATGAAACGTGGTTTGGCATCGTTCATTTGTCCACATAATTTATTTTCATGCGCAGTGAAATTGAAGGTGTGTATGTACATAAAAAACAGAAAGCTGAATGAAAAACGGCAGTACTTAACTTATCATTAAGTTTGATGCTTAGACTTTTACGTCAAGGTTAAATGGCGATGTTTATGGTGTTATTGCTTTCGTTCAAAAGTGGCGAAGGATGACTCTTGCAGAATCACCATTAGTTGCAAGAAGAGAAGGAGTAATATAAAGAATAATACTGGATATTGCGGAGAACATTACCCGTCTGCTTCCGCGAGGGCTCTTAATGAGTACCGGAGCCCTGGAAGCACACGAAGACTATTTTTGTACAAACCACTCTATTATCAGATAGTCTTGTTTTGATATATTTGCCTTCAATTTCTGATGATTTCAGGTAGCAATGCAATAAGGTTTCTCTCTCTCTCTCTCTCTCTCTCTCTCTCTCTCCTTCACAAAAATTATATTTAATTTTATTACTTTCATTTTGGTTCGCCACCACCTTCTGCACATTGACCTTCATGTCTGGCGTTCCACAAGGTAGTGTTCTCAGTCCACTGATGTTTTTGACTTTTGCAGTTGATATGGTTCTTGCCCTTCAAAAGCAAAATTGCTCAGGGTGTCGATGGTGCAACACTTGTGGGTGTAGTAAATTCCCTGGTTATGAGGAATGAAGCTGCCCTCAGCCTCAATTATAGTAGATTCACATCAACCGTGCATTTGATGTCTAGGCCCGTCCCTTACGACGCTCCTGATTGGCTGTTGATAAGCCAATGACACGCTTGGAAACTCTCCTCAGTCTCTCTCGAGAGTTCACATAGGTAGGGTGCATGTTCTACCTCTCCTGAGGGATACTTTTGAAAGACGTATCCCTCAAGAGAGGTTGAACATAGATCCTACCCATGCGAACTCTCTAGAGACTAAGAATTTCCAGCACTGTGATTGGCTTATCAACAGCCAATCAGGAGCGTCGTAAGGGACTAGCCTAGACATCAAATGCACGGTTGATATGAATCTACTATAGGAAATGGATCGGATCAGTGAATGGTGTAGTCGGCTGGGTATGAGGCTGAACGCCAGTAAAACGATAAACGCCTCTGATTAGCAGATCTCATACATATTTTCCAGCCTATCCTCCCCTTCAGGTTCAGGTGGATGGGAATCTGCTGAATGAGCCTGAAGCCTTAACTATTCTAGTACATTTTGAGTCACATCTTACTTTTGAGAAACAAATGAAAGTTTTAGCAAATGCCGCATGAAAGTTAGGTATTGTTCAAAGGGCCCCTTTTATTTCTAACAGCGACAAAAGCAGTGCAACCTGTTATAGTTCATTTTGTCTAGGCTAGAATACTGTGCTGCGGTATGGATGTCTGCTTCTGCCAGAGATTTATCTGTTTTAGATAGAATGGTTCGTGATGGAAGGTTTTTGTTTCCAAATATTAGCAATTGTGACTTGATGACCATCGATGGATGGGGTCTCTTGTTAATCACTTTTTCGTATAGTTGTATTTCGACAAAGATCTTTCACGTTCACCACTGGTCCCTGAATCACTGTTCTAGCCGAGAACAACCAGATTCACTGAATATGTATGTATGTATAAGCGAATACCACAGGACAAATAATAGGCAGACATTCGTACCGAGTGCTTTCGTCCTTTAATGAGACAATTTTGTGCCTCAACATCTCATTAAAGGACGAAAACTCTCGGTACGAATTTCTGCCTATTATTTTTCCTGTGGTATTCGCTTATATCATGAAGTCACGTGCATCTACTGTGATTTCTGAAGCATATATATATGTATTATAAAGTATCTAGAGAGGAAACGGCAGAAGGTTCCTTATCTATTTATTTAGGCGATTTCATTCGCAACCATTTCTAATTTCTGTCTTTGCTCTATACTCAAACAAGTAAATTTGACGGTTTTTTTTCGTTAAACATCGGAACTGTTACTGAAATTCAAAATTAATTACGTTAAGTTCCAGCCCCTTGGAGGTTAGTTATCTGGAATGGCCAAAATTCCCATAAACTTCGGAGAATTGGGTGTATAAATACTTTGTTTCTACAGGCTTAAGCAGTAACATCAAAGACCAGCGGATGCCTGGAAGGGAATGGGTGCATTATGTGAGAGATATGGAAGGGAGAGGTAGGTCCTGAATATGCAGGTTGAACTGGATATATATATATATATATATATATATATATATATATATATATATATATACTTAAACACGAAAGTTTCGAACGTGATAAATACATAAATAAAGGTATAAGCCACGAAGGAAAGATAAACATGGAGTAGTGCAAGATCTTTCGACTCACGTCCTTTACTTAGCAGTGGTTATCTTTCCACATGGCTTATACCTTTATACACACACACACACACACACACACACACACACATATATATATATATATATATATATATATATATATATGTGTGTGTGTATATATATATATATAGATAAATGCCACGAAGGAAAAATAAACGAAGGAGGTCTGCATGATCTTTCGACTTAAAAGTCCTTTACTGAGCAGATACTGACATAAATACGAGAAAATACAATACAAGAAGATTCGTATAAACTGACAGATAGGATTATAAAGAGATTAGTACCTAGAATCCGACACACCTGGAAGATAAGAAACCTTCCCAAACAAGCATAAACAATGGGTGCAATTAAAGGTTTAAGACAATCATCTCAGATACAATTTCCAGACAATTAAAGGATTATAGGTGACAGCTATTCAAAACTTGGTAAACAAAACCATATTCACAATACATGACAGACATACATTACAACAAAGATTAATAAATCTAAGGCAACTGATTTTTATTTAAGTCAGTAATTATATCTTTGAGGTCATTCTTAAACATGTTACAGATACAAGGGTCTAAATGAAAAAGGCCACGACTAACATTGAAATTACAATGAAAAGTAAGTTGTATTAAGGCAGATTCTAAAAGATTTCGTGATAAGACATCTCTTGACCTTGCAATTACTGAACTATCAATCCAATTTATTCGGTGGTTGCATTATTCATTCATTTAAGTGAAAACAACCACCGAATAGTATATATGTATATATATATATATATATTATATATATATATATATATATATATTATATATTTATTTATTTCATTTACCGAGTACTTCAGCGAGGGACTGAGCATTTTCAATTTACCATTACCTGTTGTTGCCCGAGTGGTCTTTTCATTTTCTCTTATCACAAAAGACTTGCGTATACCGCAAGCACAAACCGCACAGTGTGCCACGCAAATTCATTACTTCCAGACAAGGAAGCCTACCAGTCTAGGACTGGCCACCACCAGTGCACGTCAGGTCTTACCATTTTACAGTGCCACTAATTCTTGACACTGTCCATCGACTGGCTGCTGAAGTACTCCCACCTTTTACTTTCTCTCCTCCACCATTACACTCTGCCCCGAACAGAGTACCATTTCTCTTCAGTATATTTAAGTATACTGCATGTAGTGTCCGGGACACACCAGCACGATACCAGTGCTCCAAAAGGAATGCCTCCTCATAAGTGCCATTGCACCTGTACAGGCCGTATAGGTAACCATTAAACCTGCGTGTCCGTCCTTACGGAACGCCCAAGAAATTAGTGTGTCCATGTACAAGGGTCAGTGATCCTTCGGAACACTCAACCCGGGAACGCCTCCCGAAGTGCCGCAATACCAGCCCTAAGTGCTGTCAAACCTGCGTGTCTGTCCTACGGAACGCCCATTCATTAGAGTATCCACCATTTCGGATTACTCAACCACGGAACGCCTCCATAAGTGCCATGCACCTGTATTAGACCTACAGGTAGCCCATTCCAGCGTCTCCCAAGTTGGGAACGCCCTTAAGTGTGATGTACGCCTCACACTATTTTGATTTTCTGCCTCATCAGAAGGTGCCATTCCAGAAGTGCCACCAACTTACGGGACACTTCCCAAGTGCCACAGAGCACCCAGTCTTTTCAGACTTTTTCTCTACCACGTCGCAGAACCCATTTCTAAGTGAGTGCCACTTTACCCAGTAGGCACTCCCATTCCATTCAGTACCCTTCCTGGCCATTATTTTCATTTTCATCCGAGCCTCTACTGCAGCCTAAGGGAAATGTCTTCCCCTGCTTCCCGCGACTTCTTTGCCATAGAGCTAGAGAAGCTCGGAGCCCTCATAACTCTGGGCAAGGAGGCCGGTTACACTGGACCAGCACTGGACCAGTGGATAAAGGCGCAGCAGGATGCCGCACGTCTACAAGAAAGGGAAGAAAGAGAAAACAAGAGAAAAGCCAGAGAACCAGAAAGGAAGGCAAGTGAAGAAGAGAGAAAGCATGAGCTAGCTCTCAAGGAACTCGAAATCAAGCGGGAGAAGCCCCGTAAGGAGAGTATCTTAGCTCCAGCCACTCTGCCAGATAACCAACCCTCAATTCTAGGTTCAGAGGCTAGTGCCTCCGATGTCCCCGACATCCTTTCTATTTGCGAACCTGGCCCTGACCCAGTGTCAGAGCCCAAAGTTTTTTCCGCACCCTCTCAGCCTCTTACCATTTTACCGCCTACCTCCTCCACTTTGGAAGAGGTAAGCCCACCAGTTAACCCCGGACTTGTTTCCGAGGGTGATTCAACGGAGGTTGCCTTAACCTCCCCATGTCAAATCACTGCCAGAGAGGACTCTTCACCTGTGCCAGAGCACACTGCCAGCCTTGGTGACTCCACAGATTCGCAACCTGTGGGGGCATCTCGGTCTTATCATCCAGTGCCACGGAAGAGGTTCTGGAACATGTTCTGCCGAGACTGTGGCCGCAAAGGTCACATGTCTGCAAATTACGGAGGGTGCGCTAATCGCAATATTCCTGCCATCGCAATGGCCGTTACTAATCCTTCTTCACTAGGACCCCCAGCTAAGGGCCCTATAACAGTCGCACCCCTCCAAAGCCATTATCAGCCAAGCCACGTCAGAGCCTACGACGACTCTGGCGCTCAAATCTCCCTGATACGGGAAGATCGAATCCCCCGAGGGGCTAATATTGACAGACGTCAACTAATCACCATTGAAGGTATCAACCATATCAAGCTGATCCTTCCGACCGTACAATTGAGGGTCACCAGACCTAGTTTCTCCAAAGAATGTACTCTTGCAGTTGCAAGCTACATTCCAGGAGGTTACGACCTCCTCCTAGGGCAAGACATGAAGTCTCCCTCGCATTCCAAAAAGCCTAGGGGTCCTAACCCCACGTCAAATCACTCCAAAGCAAGGAGCCATCGAAATTCTACTTCCTCCAGGAAGTACGTCCACCAACAGTCTCCCCCGTTACCAAGGAGGGAGATTGATCATTCGCAGTTCCGTTGCAAAACCTGCAACGTACTAGGGCACTCTACAAATTGGCCTAGGTGCCCTAGCCGACTACCAGCAGCGGACACTGTCCATTTTCCACAAGGCTTAGCCTTCAACAAGAGACAGGAGCCTCTGTCTCCCATTTCCAAGGGCACGCTGAGAGGTATTGCACCACAGGTCCAGCCGACCTCAACTCTCTGCCAGTGCCACTTGGCAGCACTGAGCAGTGCCAAGCTCTGTCCAGCCTGGACGTAGAGCCACCACAGAACTTGACCTCTGCGCCTGACCCCGAGCTAGCGCCGGCGCCTAACCTTATCAAGGATCATCCTACAGGAGATCCTCCAACAGGCATGGAGCTTACCACAGCCCATGGCCAATCCAAAGTCCATGAGTCTTCTTCACCCTCACCACTGTCGCCCGATGATGAACCTCCGGCAGACCTAACATTCTCACCTCCTCTGGAAAACCAGGAACTGCCCAACCAGGAGTCAGCCTGGAGTTTTCCCCTCATGATGGTTGTCGCAGCAGCCGGAGTGAGGGCCTCCCCTGCAGTAGGTTCCACCTCTACGACGGTTGCTGCAGATACCGAAGTAGGGTGTTCTCCTGCAATCCCTCAGGCTACCACTGCCTCTTCTCCTGACGGCGTTTCTGGCCTTACCCCAGAGCCAGTGCCTCCGTCTACTCCTAGGACTGGTATAGCCAGGTCCTGGAGGAATAAGAAGAAGAAGAAGGGACGTAACAAATCATTAACACACTAACCAAAGAGCCTCATGCTCTCCTTGACACCTGTGCCCGAGGTACAGTGTCACATTCATTTGCAGAGTGATCCTGGCACCTACCCAGAGAAGGTAGCCAGCCTGATCTCTGCCAGTAAACTAACCCTCTAACCCCTAGAAATTGTGATACTAACACTCATGTAAATGTCATAATTACCTCATTGCATTTCCATCCTGGTCAACTAACCACTCATCATCCTCACGCATCATTACCTCACATCATGTATTTTAACAATTCCGTCGCTGAACTGCTGCTGTGCGTACAACACTCTGGAATGATTGCGTCTCCATTTAACTGTATTGAGTAGGTTAGGCTAATGATTTAGTACCAGGGCATTAGGTTAGTAGTAAGTAGAATTTTCAAGTAACCTTATCTAGGGGTAGAGTAGATTGTCGTCACAGGCGACCCGTAGTTATTACTTAGGCTAGACTACATTACTCCATTAAGTTAGTACACTTAGCATCTCTGCCTATAAGTTAGGTAGGCCACTGTAGTTAGCTGTATTGCTGCTCTAAAAACTTTATGTTAGAGTAGGAGAACTGGGTAGTCGAGACGATCAACTTATTTAAGCCAAGACCTTCACGCCCGAAAGGGAGTGAATGCCTTCTTAACAGGGGGAGCTGTGACGTTTATAGATCTCTTCGTCTACCCAGTAATTAATTAATTAGTTTGATTTGGAAAACGGCAGCCATTTCCTCCAAATATCAGCTGATTTTTAGTAAACGCGGGAAACCAAAACCCGCCAGCCAGAGATAGGGGGTTCCTAAGTTGGGGGAAAATAGACTCTTGTCAGCTTTAGGGACGTATCCAAAAGGGAAGGATGTAGGCAGACTGGTACTTCTTAGGCCTATATCTTAAGCTCTTTTTCCTGTGAACCCTCTGCTGGCTGTATGTTCTGTTTCCAGGATTTGCCCTGCTCGTGGGGGGTTAAGCTGACTCCCAACACCCAGGCAAAACACCTGCGATCTGCCCCAGTCGACTGCAGGACGTGATCTTGGACGGATGTCTGACTACCTGCCTTCCATTTAGGCCTATCCATGGCATACTGGCGTGCCCGAGCCTGAACCAAAGTCAGGCCACATTTTTCTACAAAGATCCACTGAACACGACATCCAGATTCCCTGAGTCACGTGCCAAGTCTCTCTGCCCGCAAGTGTTGCATTACCCAAGTTTATGAAACCAGCTTGTACA
This sequence comes from Macrobrachium nipponense, assembly GCF_015104395.2. NCBI lineage: Eukaryota > Metazoa > Arthropoda > Malacostraca > Decapoda > Palaemonidae > Macrobrachium > Macrobrachium nipponense. Next base: position 2,791,590 of record NC_087202.1, on the reverse strand, counting down.
AATTCCATTTTGAGCCAACTATTATCCATTTGTGAGAGATTATAAGTCCCAACGTGTGGACGCTGCATTTACTTTTTTCCAGGCCAGTACGAGCGCTTGTAAATAAATAGCTGTAAAGTATTTAGCTGAGTTTCTGGCCACCTGTTCCTCTAGAGTAAATTATGACTATAAACCTCCGTTTTACGGTAAGTTCAAGTAATTTCACCTTGTTCTCCCTCAATTATTTCTGTTTACGTATCGAGCCTCTCTCAAGGCCGGGCTCATACGTAAAAAAAAAAAAAAAAAATATATATATATATATATATATATATATATATATATATATATATATATATATATAATATATATATATATATAATGCACCCATTCCCTTCCAGGCATCCGCTGTCTTTAATGTTACTGCTCAAGCCTGTATAAACAAGGAATTTATACTCCCAGTTCTCCGAAAGTTTATGGGAATTTTGGCCATTCCAGATAACTAACCTCCAAGGGCCTGGATCTTAACGTAATTAATTTCGAATTTCAGTAACAATTTCGTTGTTTTAAAGGAAAAAAAAAAAACTGGCAAATTTGCTTGTTTGATTATAGAGCAAAGACAAAAATTAGAAATGCTTGCGAATGAAACCGCCTAAATAAATAAGTATCATAATCACTAATATAAAATTTCTTAGAGAAAGGAAACAGTAAACGCGCAGAAGCTCAAGAGATCTGACACATATTCAAAATTCCAAAAGTGAGCCGTGTGTCCTTGAGAGAAATGTAAGCAATTTGGAATCATTCCTGCTCTGGGGTCTTTCTGTCGCTAAATGACGTATCTTTGTTATGCTAATGATCATGCCGGATACCTGTTCTGAGTGGCAGATAATGATGCAAAGACAATGGAAGACGTAACAAAGGCTTATGCACCGCCCGTTTTATCTAATCCAAAAACCAAACTCATTCCTTGATGATAAAGTACGGGATAGTTACTGCTCATGATAATAGCACATTCAGACACGGCCCGACTTCCACTGGTTTGCTAAATGCCTGAAGGAAATTCTAAAGCATTTGGCTGATTTGCTTCACCGTTTTGGTTAAGATCTTTCAACAGGCTCTACTCCTTTTAGGGGGTACGTCAGTGCACCTCATTCGGTGCGATGTAGGCATTACTTAAGGTTCTTTGCAGCGTCCCTTTCTTAGGCCCCTAGCTGCAACTACTTTCATTCCTTTTACTGTACCTCCTTTCATATTATCTTTCTTCCATCTTACTTTCCCCCCCTATCCTAACAATGGATTCAAACCTCTTCACTGTCAATTTCCGTTTCAGCGCTGAATGGCCTTAGTTGCCCCAGTGCTTGACATTTTGCCTAAAACCTGCAAATCAATCAATCAACAGGCTCTACTACCGTCATCGCCATACATTTAGGATTTGGATGGATGAAGTCAAGGTCAAATAACTTTTCGCAATACTTGGTTAAGTTAACACTGATAAAGGTTCAGCGTCATTACTCATTAAGTCGCTGGTCGTAGCAACCTGCTCGGAACCTGTTGAAAGAAAAATCCGAAAGTTTACAAAATAGTTTTTAAAAATTTATCCTTCTCTCGACTTTCAGTACCTGGTCGGATTCTGCTCTTCCGTAAAGGGTTTCGTAAGCGCCTCAGTGGCGTGATCGGGCATTCCTTTGAGGGGTGAGAGATTTGTATTTCTGGTGATAGAAGTTCACTCTCGACATGGTTCGGAAGTCACGTAAAGTTGTTGGTCCTGTTGTTGAATAACCGCTGGTTCCATGTAACGAAAAACACCATATAAATAAACAAACGTAGCGTTTCGTGAGCTCTGCAGTTCTTAGATTTGGTTTCTTCACCGACGGAAAGTCGAGGCATCAAAAGATCACGATAGGATCAGTGATTTACTACTAGTTTTGGTGATTTTTGGTGATTTCTCACCAAGTTGGATAAATTCTGATCGTTTTTGCTGATTTTGGACTTTTATTTTTTTTTATCTGGTTAGCATTGTAACTAATGTGACTCAGTTGGCGTTAGGTTTAGTACCCTTTTTTTATGTTTTTATTTTTATTTTTTATTTATTTATTTATTTTTTTCTAACCAATCCCTCATGCGGTGCGCTGTGGGTATTGCTTAAGGTTCCTTGAAGCGTCCCTTCGGCCCCTAATAGTAATAAATGATGATGATATAAAGAGAAAAAAGTACGCTTTTTTAGTGGAAAGGAAAAATATTGAATGCGATTGGAACATATTTATTTTGTGATGTTAAAAATTTGGAGTAGTCCGTCCTAGAATAGATCAGTTAAACGGAATGATTTTCACTTTTCGCTTCTGATATATAAAACACTACGCAGCCCAATTTAAACTTTAAAGGTTAATCTGGCTCAAACATCAGATAAAACATGCTTTAAAGAACGGTACAATGAAGGCTAAAAATATTAGTAAATTCGATCAAACGTAAATTTTTAAATTCATACGAAAGAATATTGTTTCAGGTTTTATTTTTTTTCTCGTTCTGTAATAAAGCGTTTTCTTTACAAAAGCCGAAATATGTTTAGTCCAAAGGGAAAATATTCATCGTTTGCAATCGAACTTTTCCTTGTTGGTGGAATTTGGTGGGTTCATATTTTTTTTCAGCCATTTCCGTTGATGAGGGAAAATTGCGAAACCGTCAGTGTGCTGTTTTAAAAGAAGCGATGAACAGATAGCGGGTCCTTTTGATTGCTTCAAAATAGGGATAGAAATATATAACGATTTTAATTGGTTGCTAAAAAGGATCTTCTCATATGTCTGTGTTTTCCTGAAGTTTAATATCTCTGACAGATTGAAAACCTTATTTTTTCCTTTCTTCCTTTTGCCTAAAAATATAATAAAATAAAAAATTCGTGGCTTTTGTTTTCGGGGTTATTTGAGATTCGGTATAAATATCATGTTTTATGTCGGAACTTTCGTTGTGTATAATTTCTTTGTGCTTGAGAATTCTAAAAGGTGAAATTCCCAGCTTGTTGGAACTGTCGAAGCATCGTTGTAGGAGAAAAAAATATTACTGAAATGTTCAAATGATTTGTCATTAATTTTGATGAATTGTGATGTGGTCTTGTGTATAGCAGTAAACCACTTCGTGTGTTTCGTTTTTATCTGAAATAGTCAGATGTTGCAACATCACTAGCTTTTTTTATTTCTGTGGTAGATCCATTCAATAAAAATTTTGAGTTCCGTTTTTATCTGAAATAGTCAGATGTTACAACATCACCTTTTTTGTCACTCTGGTAGGTTCATTCAATTAAACTTTTTTTTGCAGCTGCTAAATATACTTATCAAGATCAATTTCTGAAGTTGATGATACATATTCCTTTTAACTGGATGAAATTACGGCTGTGTCGTTTCAAAAATGACAACATTTGTTTTAGAATAATTAAACGAAAGATAAGTGGCGATGCGAATTATAATTTAACTTTGGTATGATTATTTTTGCTGCATCATAATGACCTGCCAACGTCTCGATTTCCCCAAAACCTTACTTTTAAGGTTATTAAATCACCCCCACCCCACCCCCCACCCCAGATCATTAAGTACTACTCTTACTATTATAACAAAGAATTATTCTCGAAATGCTTCTGGTAAACTGCCATATCTTATGCGATATAAAGTTGAATTGTTCTTTTATTATGGGTTAAATTATGTGTTGATTAGGTTATACGAAATTTTAATAGATATCAAGAGTTCAATTTTGTCGTCTATTAACTGTTAAGATACGTTTTGCTATTTTGTTTTTCGTCCCCAGTGTTAGGAATATGCCATGACTTGATGTTCATTTTGATGAAATCATAATCTATTAGATAACTGAAATATCCTCTTTTATTAGTATAAGATATATAAGATATTTTGCATTCTTATTAATGGTATTAACAATATTTCCATTATTATAATAATAATGATAATAATAATAATAATAATAATAATAATAATAATAATAATACAGAGACAGGAGAAGACAGAAAGAACAGAGGACTGGCACAACAAACCAATGCACGGACAATACATGAGACAGACTAAAAGCTAGCCAGCGATGACAATTGGCAATGGCTATAGAGGGAGAGCTAAAGAAGGAAACTGAAGGAATGATAACAGCGGCACAAGATCAGGCCCTAAGAACCAGATATGTTCAAAGTATGATAGACGGAAATAACATCTCTCCCATATGTAGGAAGTGCAATACGAAAAATGAAACCATAAACCACATAGCAAGTGAATGCCCGGCACTTGCACAGAACCAGTACAAAAAGAGGCATGATTCAGTAGCAAAAGCCCTCCACTGGAGCCTGTGCAAGAAACATCAGCTACCTTGCAGTAATAAGTGGTACGAGCACCAACCTGAGGGAGTGATAGAAAACGATCACGCAAAGATCCTCTGGGACTATGGTATCAGGACGGATAGGGTGATACGTGCAAACAGACCAGACGTGACGTTGATTGACAAAGTCAAGAGAAAGTATCACTCATTGATGTCGCAATACCATGGGACACCAGAGTTGAAGAGAAAGAGAGGGAAAAAATGGATAAGTATCAAGATCTGAAAATAGAAATAAGAAGGATATGGGATATGCCAGTGGAAATTGTCCACCCATAATCATAGGAGCACGAGGCACGATCCCAAGATCCCTGAAAAGGAATCTAGAAAAACTAGAGGCTGAAGTAGCTCCGGGCCTCATGCAGAAGAGTGTGATCCTAGAAACGGCACACATAGTAAGAAAAGTGATGGACTCCTAAGGAGGCAGGATGAACAACCCGGAACCCCACACTATAAATACCACCCAGTCGAATTGGAGGACTGTGATAGAGCAAAAAAAAAAAAAAAAAAATTATTCATTATTATTATTATTATTATTTTATTATTATTATTATTATTATTTCAGAAGATGAAACTTATTCATATGGAACGAGCCCACTAAAGGGGCCATTGATTTCTTCATATTTACTTGAAGTTGGATCTCAAAGCGCTGTAGTGACAAGCGTATCCAAAACAAAAGACCAAAGATTTGAGAATTTAAGAGAGCATTGCGGCTATTACAATTACGTATGTATCTGGTAAAAGTGACCAGTAGATTCTGCAATATATATATATATATATGTATGTATATATATGTGTGTGTGTGCACTATGTCGTACCTCTTAAGTGAATGGGATACAATCTACAAAGATATAAAACCCTTTTGTAGTTCTATAATATATATATATATATATATATATATATATATATATATATATATATATATATATATGTATATATATATATATATATATATATATATATACATACTATATATTATATATATAATATATATATATATATATATATATATATATACATAACTTTATACAGAAAATTATAGCTTTCGACCATTAGCTGTGGTCTTGCTAAACAAGACCACAGCTGAAGTATTTTATATCATTGTGGACTGTATATATATGTATGTGTGTGTTGTTTGTGTAATAATTTATACGATTTTGATTTCAAGAATCTCACTTACAAGTTTACGAAAGCGGTATTCTGCTTTTACACAAAAGAATAAATTCACGACCGTTCTACCAACGGAAATCTCATCTAAGCCCCTGATTAATGGCAGCATTATACAAAATCACATCATTTTCCAAAAGCTTAGTAGTTAAGGACTCGCAGATTTGCGCTGCATCCCTTCTGCCGAAAGGGATTAGGATGAGAGATTTGCCCCAGCTCTTTTCTTTTTTTCTCTCTCCGTCTCAAAAATTTGGTGAATAGTGTCTGCATATTCCCTGCTAATGTCGCGTGTTGGGTAATATAATAATAATAATAATTAATAATAATAATAATAATAATAATAATAATAATAATAATAATAATATCTAATAATAATAATAATATTGGAAGGAGACCCTCTTTCAAACAAGTTTTTTATTGAAAGATATTGCTGCATCAGCTGCATTCAACTTGTAAATAGTCTTCTCTATTTTCTAACGACGAGAAGGCGTCTTGAAGAAAACTTCTTTCAACCAATAGCTGGAGCGCATTGCGCCACCAGCCAATGAAAACGCAGCTCGCGGTTGACCCCTGCTCTGACCTGCCGCTATATATTGAATAGATCTTGACAACACCTACAGGCTACTCCGACCCACTGCCGTGATCATGCTCGGATGATACCGAGAGAAACGTTGGACACTAGATCGACTTATATTTTATTTTGTTCATGTACTGTGACAAATAAATAAATTTTAAGCAATATCCCCGAAATTGACTCCTCCTGATGAGTAATATCGGCGCAATACTCGCCAGTTGTAGTAGCAGAGAGAAAGCTATTGTTAGAAAAATAGAGAAGACTTTATTTAACAAGTTGAATGCAGCTGATGCAGCAAATATCTTTCTAATAAAATAATAATAATAATAATAATAATAATAATAATAATAATAATAATAATAATAATAATAATAATAATAATAATGAGCCAAACAAAAACTTCTTTCAGTTTTCTTCTGAGATTGAAAAGGTAACCCACAAAATCACCGTGTATAACCTGGAGTAAAATAAAATGTAAAATACTTATAAAGTAAACAAGTTAAACACATAGATGATAATAATGATAATAATAATAATAATAATAATAATAATAATAACAATAATTATTATTATTATTATAATAATAATAATGCAGCAAACAAAACTTCTTTCAATTTTCTTCAGAAGATTGAAAAAGAAACTTACAAAATTATACTGTGTATAACGTGTTTGCGTATAAATATTTACATTTTGTTTTTTCTCAACACTCGAGTACTTTCAGGCCCTACCTGCGGCCCTTTCTCAAGAAATGTGAAAGAGATCAATCTGGCCCAAGTCCCAGCAGTGGTCTGGAACTTTTTCTTGTTGAGCCGCCATTTATAATAATGGCTGTTCTGGTTTCCTTGAGAGTTGCTAATCCCCTCTTGTCGCTCTGATATCCTGAGCTGATGGTCAATGGGATTAACCCTTGTGGTGAGTTGTCACCAACAGTCTGTTGGGCAGAAAACCTATTCTCCATAATAATAATAATAATAATATGCAGGTAGTAATCCTTCTTTGATACACGTTTGTTGAAAATCATGGCAGTCTTCAACAAATTAATCTTATACCGGATCTTTCCAGTTCTCATGTTAATTTGTTTTTCTGTCTTAGCTAGGTTGTTCAGTAGAATTATTCAGTATACGTATTTATCATAATTAGGATATTTGTCAAAAATAAATTATCAAAAAAATACTTTATTATAAATAAGCAAAATATATAGTATATGTATATTTTGTATGAAATATTTTTGACAAATATCCTAATTACGACAAATATGAATGTTGAAATTCTACTCAACAACCTAGCTAAGCCAGGAAAACGAATTATCAGAAGAACTGAAAAGATCCTGTATAAGATTAATTCATTGAACACTGCCATTATTTACAACAGAATAATAATAATAATAATAATAATAATAATAATAATAATAATAATAATAATAATAATAATAATAACTAATAACAATAACAATAACAATAACAATAATAATAATAATAATAATAATAATAATAATAATAATAATAATAATAATAATAATAATAATGATAATGATAATGAATTTTATTTCAGCGAAGAAGTATAAAAAACTAGTTTTCTTAATTATGATAATGACAGTAATAATGTTGATAATAGTGGTAAAAATGAAAAATGAAAAAACATTGAAATCGATACGAGTAGGTTTTGATAAAGCCCAAAGACCAGTGGTATGGAATGTCTTTTATAACTGTTGTATTCCCGATAGATATTGAACTTTAATTGAAAATATCCAGAGACTAAGTTATCATGTTGATAGACTCTTATCTTGTACATAGTCAGTCATGAACACTTATGCTGTTGGTTTATTTATTCTTTCTTGCACCTCACGCGGTGCACTGTAGGCATTGTTTAAGGTTCTTTGCAAGCGTCCCTTCTGCCCCTGGCTGCAAAGCCTCTTTCTTCCATCTTGACTTTCCACCCTCTCTAACAATTATTAACCTGTGCAACTGCTTTGAGGTCTTCCTCCTGTTACGCCTTTCAGACCTTCTTACTGTCCCTTTTTTAGCGCTGAATGACCTCGTAGGTCCCAGAGCTTGGCCTTTGGGCTAATGTCTATAATTCTGTCCAATCCTTCTATAACTACTTAATCTTTGACAATCCTCTTTATAATATCTCTGCTGTCTAAATGAGTCACAGAATAAGAAACCCAGAGATGATTTTACACTCAATTGTATCTATCTGTCTGGTATTTATGAATCACATTCCTTAGGGGACGTTTTTATGACAATTAATTTGACTTCGTTATCTGGCGATCTAGTTCACTCAGCAGGTCGTTTTCATCATCATTCCTAATGAGCAAAAAGGTAAAACAAATAAAAATTCAAGGAGAATTTAATAAGTACATTTATAAGACAATTATTCTCAAATTGTCTTTTATTACCTTGTGCAGTATCATTACAAATTCTGCTTGAATCTGAATCTGAGATACCTTTTTCAAGAAAATAAAAAATATGAAAAATAAATTAGTACATTCAAAAGAGGATCACCGGCAAGTTATCTTTTATGACCTTTTGCAGTAATATTACAAATTCTGCCTTAATCTGAATATGAGATACCTTTTCTAAAATAAAAAAAGAAAATAGAAATAGTATTTAGCGGAAAATCCATAAAATGCGCAGATTTAAACATTATTGAAACACTGACTCTCTCTCTCTCTCTCTCTCTCTCTCTCTCTCTCTCTCTCTCTCTCTCTCACACACACACACACACACACACACACAAAGTAAATAGATTCTTCTGCTAAAATAGGATACGTCTCAATTATAAAAGGCCAATTAAAACCAGAGTGTTTTAATGGGCCTTTTATTCTTGAGACATATATATATATATATATATATATATATATATATATATATATTTATATATATATATATATATATATATATATTATATATATATATATTTCAGCATTCTTTTTTTATACCCGCGTAACCTTTTTAAGCTGGCGAGCTTAAAGGGATCAGTGGGCAGTAAATCGAGATCATCCGGGATTTCTTCTGTCTCCTGGATAAATGTAAGGGCGAAAAATACTCGTATATTTAGGCTATATAGAAAGAGACGCCTCTTATGAGTATGATATATGAATGCCTCCGGGGAGAGAGAGAGAGAGAGAGAGATAGGTTAAAAATCTTGACATTGTGAAGATGAATGAGAAAATGAATACATACACTCGTATCCTTGAAACATCATATGCTCCCTTTGTTGCAAGTGACAGTTATTTATACGAAACTCAGTGTCGCAAATGTATAAAGTAAATTAGGCTTCAATAAAAATGCTTACGCTGTTAAGCAAGAAATTGAGAGTTTCACTGAAGATTTTTTTTTTTTTTTATAGAATATACTCGCAATTAGTTAAGCAAGAAATTGAGTGTATCACTTAACCATTTTATTTAACCATAATCGCCATTAGTTGCATAAATAGAGATTATTTATGTACGAGGAGGATAATTTCGATAACATCGTGATATTTCCTTCATTATTGAAGTGGCTTTTTTATAGCATCTTAAAGAACTTCATGGGAATAATATCATTCTTATTTTATGTTAGATTGTCATCGTTTATCCATTTCATCCTTCCAGCTTTATCAGTCTCTGTCTTTATTCTCGCTGACCAAAAATTGATCTTTATAACTTGATCATTTTTCACCTTTAGCTAATGAGAATTATTTCTCTCTCTCTCTCTCTCTCTCTCTCTCTCTCTCTCTCTCTCTCTCTCTCTCTCTACTCTATCTTTACTAATATATATATATATATATATATATATAATATATTAGATATATATATCTATATATATATTATATATATATTATATATATATTATTATATATATATTCTTTTTTTCTAATTCATAGAAAGAAATACAGAAAGAAGAGATCCCACGGCTTAAAAAGAAAAAAAAAAAAATAAAAATGTAATAAAATGCGTGTAGAATAGCATGAGTGGGTTTTTATTTTTATATCGTCTATTAAATTACAGTTTTCAATAAAAAAAAATTTGCAATTGGGGTAATTTCAAATGCTTAAGTTCCTGACCAAGAGGTGTCGTGGGAACGCAAGCTTGTTGGTATCCTCCATGCCTGGAAACCATTACATCCAGTCCAGCTTACAGTTCCTCTTCCTTCGCTTTCCAGACAGTCTCGATTTTTTTTCTTCTTTTCTTCTTCTTCTCTTCTTCTTCTTCTTCTTCTTCTTCTTATTCTTTTTTTTTCTGTCAGCCTCTAACTCGAGCCATTATGAGCTCTTAATGGCTTTTACCATCTTCTTGTTTCTCCCCCTCATCGAAGTCTTCAACCGTTTATTGAAGATGTTTATCTGTTTTACGCTTTTATCTAATTCTAAAAAAGTGATATTTTTTCACTATTAGCCTGTGCCAATTGGGTTGTTATGATAGCAGCGTATATAAGTTCTCATTGAAAATGTTTTACACGTTTATCAAATTCTAAAAAAAGTGAAATTTCTTTCTGCCAGTCTGTGCAAATGGGGTTGTTATGATAGCAGCATACATAAATTCTCATTGAAAATGTTTCACACTTTTATCTATCAAATTCTAAAAAAAGTGACACTTTTCTCTATTAGCCTGTGCAATTGGGATTGTTATGATAGCAGCGTATATAAATTCTCATTGATAATGTTTTACACTTTTGTCTAATTCTAAAAAAAGTTATGTTTCTCTATTAGTCTGTACTAATGGGATTGTTATGATAGCAGCGTATATAAATTCTGGAATACGCTCGAGGCTCCCATATAATACACCCTCGGTTCTCCCACCTCTGCCTTCTTGCCCTGATGGTTTGGTGGAAGCAAATCTGGAAGTTATCTGATTAATCTCCTTGATTTTTCAGTTCGTTATTGAATTAGTAAATTGCTCCATCCGGAATTCCTCCCTTTTTATTGACGAGCTATGGACGTATTTCGTCCGCATCTAATTTAGCTCGATTTGGATTCATTAGGTAAAGAATGAATCAGATTAAGCGAGGGAGCAGAGAGTCGGGATTCCGCCCTCTGCTGGAAGGTACTGGAACCTCTGCTGGAAGGGGGAATGGTACTGGAACCTCTGCTGGAAGGTGGAATGGTAGTGGAACTAGTACTGGAACCTCTGCTGGAAGGTGGAATGGTACTGGAACCTTTGTTGGAAGAGGAAATGGTACTGGAACCTCTGCTGGAAAGGGGAATGGTACTGGAACCTCTGCTGGAAAGTGGAATGGTAGGGGAACTAGTACTGGAACCTCTGCTGGAAGGTGGAATGGTACTGGAACCTTTGTTGGAAGAGGAAATGGTACTGGAACCTCTGCTGGAAGGTGGAATGGTATTGGAACCTCTGCTGGACGAATGTTAGACTTTCTGCTTTTTCCGAGTGTCTTTATTCCACTATATATTTGCTCTTATTTTCTTAATTTTCCACTGGTTTGAGAAAACCTTGCATCAGGAAACCACATTTGATGATTATGGGGAGTCATATGTCAATATGATGATATTTCTGAAGTTTAAGTATTAGGTCTGGAACTGTTTTCCAAACTCCTTCGCCTGTCTTCGTGAATTCCTTAAGCAAGCTTATACGTAGGACATTCTTGAGGATCTGTTTAATTCCATTTCGTACTCCATCTAAGAGCCATAGTTTTTTTAATGGATTCTTTTATAGTAGTTTCATGCCCCTTTAAAACCCAGTCTTGGTATTATCTCTGAATGAGTAAGATAAAACAAGTCGAAGTCAAGATTATTGATATAATAATCTGGTTGATATAATAATCTGGTAACATCAGTGAATTGGTAAGAAAAAATCATGTTTTGACATATTGCGCGAATAAGATCTCTATCTCTCTAGATGGCACACTTCTTACTTTCACTGTCTTACTTTGGAATTAAATTGTAAATGAAAATGATCGCATTTTAAGCAAGGAATTCTTTGTTTTCAAATGGAAGATTCCAATTTCATGCGAAAAGAATTACTGCTTTTTTTTTTTTTTTTTTTGTGCCTCCTTCGAGAAACGGAAGTCGATTTGGCCCGTGACTGGCACCATACATCATGTGGCACTTGCCATGAATACATAAAGAATCAAAGACGACAGTTTTTTTTTCGTGTAACTTAGAAATATTATTGGACATTTTTTTTCATTCTTTATCACTTTATTTCTGTCTTTTACAGTCTTTTGAAGAGCTCTGGCAATGAATGGAAAATCTAAACTACTCTCTCTCTCTCTCTCTCTCTCTCTCTCTCTCTCTCTCTCTCTCTCTCTCTCTCTCTCTCTCTCTCAGCTCAAATAAAAGTCAAATCAGCTCTGCCATCAAACCATTATTTAATCATCTTAGCTGAACATACTAAGAAAACTTCAGCTCTCTCTCTCTCTCTCTCTCTCTCTCTCTCTCTCTCTCTCTCTCTCTCTCTCTCTCTCTCTCTCTCAGCTCAAATAAACGTAAAATCAGATCTGTCATCAAACCGTTATTTAATCCTCTTAGTTGAACATACTAAGAAAACTTCAGCTCTCTCTCTCTCTCTCTCTCTCTCTCTCTCTCTCTCTCTCTCTCTCTCTCTCTCTCTCTCTCTCTCATAAACGTAAAATCAGCTCTGTCGTCAAACCATTATGTAATTCTCTTTTTGTCAGGTCAAATTGGTTCCCTTAGTTTTTGTTTCATTTATAGCTACAAGTTTGAAAGGAAGTCTAAAATATCAATATGACGTACTGACTTTATCTCTGTATTACTGCCTTTTTCCACAAAAATAATAAATATAAATAAATAAATAGATAAATAAAATAAGTAAATAAATAAAATGCTTCATTTCACTTATTTCTGCACAACTGAGGCAGTTGTATTTGGAGTCTCAAATATTCTCTTTGGAGATTCATCGTATTTTGAAAAAATGATAAAAAACCAATCTGCAAATTTAGTTCTTTAAAACCGTTTAAGGAAGTTATTTTCTCTTCAGTCCTCGATCATCAACGCTGTTTCTTTCGTATGATCTATGTCTCGAATCTGTGCTATAGGTCTGCTGCTGGGTGATTAATCATATAAAAAAATCCTTTCCCTATCGAACTGGTCTCGGGAGATACCCTGGGCAAACAGATAAGTAATGAATACCATTACGCCCCCCGGACAAGTTTGCCTAGCCAATCTCTTGCTACTGCTGCTGCTGAGGTGAGATATCTTTGATATAAAGGTCGTTCTAGTGATATTCATGAGGTATGCAAACTTGCAAAGCACGAGAAGAGGCGTCTGGCAATAATGAAAATTTTTTTAGGCTGGGCCGCTGGATTATATGAATAGTGCCACTAATAGTTTATCAGTCTATATCTATTTATCTGCTTGTTAATATATTTTATTCTGTTTTAAAAAGTGAGATAACTTCTTTCCGTATTTTTCTATACGTCCTCTTACTTTTTCTTAATGACCGCCTTAATATTCTTCGGAAGCTTGAATTTCAAGTTAGTGGAAGCTTTGGTGGGCGTGTTCCATTTGAATAGGTCTCATCTACTGAATAATAATGATAATAATATTATGAAATTAATAATAATAATCTATGGTGCATCGCTCTGCCTTGACTGGAGATAATTAAGGAGTTAAAAGCCACAATAATATACTACTGTATTTTTAGAAAGATTTGAAACTCAGATAAGTGGGGGAAAATATGAAACGGCTTATATAAAGAAATAAAATAAACGAGAGGGCAGACTGAAAGGAGAGTTTACACTCTTCCGCCGTAATGGCTTAGCCGTGTTGACAAACACTGAAAATAGCTCCAACACGAAATTCTCCTCAAGTGGGTTGTGAGTATGTTTGTTTATGTATGTCTCTGTGAGTGGGAGAGAGCGAGTGAGTGAGTGAGTGAATGAATAAGTGAGAGGTTTGGTGGTTTTAACCTTTTTTCGCATGACATTTCTGACATTTTATCTATTTATTTTTGGCCCTCGGATACCTAAATACGCCTTGAATTTATATGACATAACTTGAGTCAGTTTAGTGTTTTTTGGGGCATAGTATATACCTGACAATTCTGACATTCTTTTATTTATTTATTTTTGTTCCAGGGATACCCAAATACGTCTTGAATTTATATGATATAACTTGAGTCAGTTTTGTGTTTTTTTGGGATATATATAACTGACAATTCTGACATTCTTTTATTTATATATTTATGTTCCAAGGATACTTAAATATGCCTTGAATTTATGACATAAATTGAGTCAGTTTTGTGTATTTTAGGGGATATTTAAGTGGCAATTCTGACATTATTTTATTTATTTATTTATGTTCCAAGGATACCTAAATATGCCTTGATTTTATATGATATGACTCGAGTCAGTTTTCTGTTTTTTTAAGGGGATATATGAGTGATGATAGGAGTGTAATTACACCAGTAAAATAGAACGATTGTGGCCAATTTACGCTTGATATTTAGTAAGTAGCGAAGTTCATTAGCATTTGTACGTGCGTATAGGGCGTGAGGTTCTGGGAATAGAGACGTGGCCCATTAAAATTGTCACGGTGGGAGCACGAAACTGAATGAAAAAGAAAACACTATTGATTAGCAGACCTCGTCTAGATTTCCCACCCCGGTTCTTTGCTGAATGAATCTGTAGCTTTAACTATTCTTGAAGTAAATGTTCGTCTCGCCTTACTTTTCAGAAACGTCTGATGATAGCGCCAGTAAATGCCGCGCGGCAGGTAGGTATTATTATATATGCAAGGCCTCATATACTTATAACAGTGACAAAATCACTGCAACCTGTTTTGTGGTTATTTGTTCTTCATCAACCCGAATACTGTTCTCCTGTGGGGATATAACTTTTCATTTGTTATAATTATGAGAGAGAGCTTGTGTGTGTGTGTGTGTGTGACTGTGTATTTGTGTAAAAAAAACGATAGGTTCATGTAAAAAAAAAATAACGCATGAAAATTTAACTGTTGAATTGTAATTCTCCACTCTCTCTCTCTCTCTCTCTCTCTCTCTCTCTCTCTCTCTCTCTCTCTCTCTCTTAATAATTATGAGAAAGAGAGAGCGCGCGTGTGTGGGTATTTGTGTAATAAACGACAGTATCAGGTAAAAGAAAAAATTAACGCATAAAAATTTAACTGTTGGATTGTAATTCTCTCTCTCTCTCTCTCTCTATCTCTCTCTCTCTCTCGTTCTTTCTCTCTCTCTCTCAGAGCGCTGGCCACCCTATTCTTTTCCCAGCGTCTTTGTGATGCCAATTTGTTGGATTATCTCTCGGCAAAGGCGTTTTTCCTGTTCTTGTAGATTTCGTGATTCAGTCAAAACGAGAGGAAAAGGAAGGAGAAAAAGTCATTTTAGTTACAAAAGCTGAGATGGAATTTCGGCGTGGGAGATATTGTGTGGTAAAAGATAAAAGATAATCTGATGTAATGATACGCCTGGCTGGATAGTCATATTATCCACCATGTAGTATATGTGCTGGGATATATATATATATATATATATATATATATATATATTTATATATATATATATGTATGTATGTATTTAAGTAATTAATAACATGAACGATAACTACATCTCTCTCTCTCTCTCTCTCTCTCTCTCTCTCTCTCTCTCTCTCTCTCTCTCTCTCTCTCTCTCATACACACACAAATCATTTATATTTGTAACCCTAATCGGAAATTTCTTACGACAAAACAACATCAGAGTCCAGGTAATCACCCAATTCATTGTATAATTAATCACCCAATTCCTTGTACAACTTTACCGTCGTAAAATGAGAAAAAGGGCTGAAATTTTTATTTACAAGGCTAAAATTTACATTCACTTTCGTGCTCCCAAATTTTCCATCGAGATAGAGTTGCACGAAAGGCAGTGACGGTCCTCGCAGAAGACGTTCTTTCGACACGAAGTAGGTTCATAACTCTTTTTGAAATCTAATCAGGAGGCGTGTACCGTGTTCTGGCTGCGTGTAGCCAAGAGGGAAGGAGGGAAAATTCTAACTATCACACGCGAAATTTTTGCTCAAAACGCGAAGCGAGTAAAGGGATCGTATACAGGATCTTCCTGTAGTATTTTTTTTATTTTAACGTTTCAAAGATCGAAGGAATACTGTTCGGTTTTTGTGGCATTATTCATTTTTTTTTCATTCAAAAATTTTTTATGGAGTGTATTTTAGTACTAACATAAAGTTATACGAACATACATATTTAGAGAGACAAATAAGTATTAAAGGAATATGCGTACAGCTGTAAACAACGTATGTTTTTTATTTTTATCCTAAAGGAGAGAGAGAGAGAAATATTTACCCATTTACCATGTAACCCCAGAGGGGAGTAATGGTGTCAGTGCACCTCACTCGCTGCAATGTAGGCATTACTTAAGGGTCTTTGCAGCGTACCTTCGGCCCCTAGCTGCAACAACTTTCATTCCTTTTACTTTACCTCCGTTCATATTGTCTTTCTTCCATCTTACTGTCCTTAACCCTCATTAACAGTTGTTTCATAGTGCATCTGCTTTGAGGTTTCCTTCCTGTCACACCTTTCAAACCTTTTACTGTCATTTTCCGTTTCAGCGCTGAATGGCCTTAATTGCCCCAGTGCTTGGCATAATGCTAAAAATCTATATAAATCAAATGAAACCATTTACCATGTAAGTATCAAGATCTGCAACTCACAAACCTCGTTAAACTTTGTTTTGCTGGCAGAATAAAAAAGGAAAAATACAGACAGACTGAAAAATGATAAAATTAAAGTAACTAATTGGTAAAATAATGAATATACAGCCTTTAACAACATCCCAATGTCACTTGGGCCACATTTTTAAGCAGAGTTTAATTATTCAGATTGTGCAAATATCGCTCATTTGCCTACTCGCCGGAGGATATTACTTATGCATAAAGTGTGCTAATGAAAATAGCATCCACTCTTTAACGAAATGAATTTCCTTCGAATAAAGAATATCTTAGTTAACAGTAAAATAGAGCAGGTAAATCATATTTTCCTATAGGGATTGATTTTACCAATGCCGAAATACCGAGAGGAATATTCTTCCTACTAAGAGTTAGGTCTGTAATATGACCATTTTTTTTATAGCATTTTTGTCGTTTTTGCCCTTTGTTTTATGTCAGTTTCAAACCTAATTATTCCAAATTTCGTGTGTTATGTCATTTTCCAACCTAATTACTACAGAGATGTGTATTATATCAGTTCCAACCTAATTATTCCAGAGATTGTGTTTTATATCAGTTCCAACCTAATTATTCCAGAGATTTGTTTTATATCAGTTTCTAACCTAATTATTCCAGAGTTTGTGTTTTATATATATCAGTTTCTAACCTAATTATTCCAGAGTTTGTGTTTTATATCAATTCCAACCTAATTATTCCAGAGTTTGTGTTTTATATCAGTTTCTAACCTAATTATTCCAGAGTTTGTGTTTTATATCAGTTCCAACCTAATTATTCCAGAGTTTTGTTTGTTTATATCCAGTTCCAAACCTAATTATTCCAGAGTTTGTGTTTTTATACAGATTCCAACCCTAATTATTCCCAGATTTGTGTTTTATATCAGATTCCAACCTAATTATTCCAGAGTTTGTTTTTTATATCAGTTTCTAACCTAATTATTCCAGAGTTTGTGTTTTATATCAGCTCCAACCTAATTATTCCAGAGATTTGTTTTATATCAGTTTCTATCCTAATTATTCCAGAGTTTGCGTTTTATATCAGTTTCTAACCTAATTATTCCAGAGTTTGTGTTTTATATCAGATTCCAGCCTAAATATTCCAGAGTTTGTGTTTTATATCAGATTCCAACCTAATTATTCCAGAGTATGTGTTTTATATCAGTTTCTAACCTAATTATTCCAGAGTTTGTGTTTTATACCAGTTCCAACCTAATTATTCCAGAGATTGTGTTTTATATCAGTTCCCACCTAATTATTGCAGAGATTTGTTTTATATCAGTTTCTAACCTAATTATTCCAGAGTTTGTGTTTTATATCAGATTCCAGCCTAAATATTCCAGAGTTTGTGTTTTATATCAGATTCCAACCTAATAATTCCAGAGTTTGTGTTTTATATAAGTTCCAACCTAATTATTCCAGAATTTGTGTTTTATATCTGATTCCAACCTAATTATTCAAGAGTTTGTGTTTTATATCAGATTCCAACCTAATTATTCCAGAGTTTGTGTTTTATATCAGATTCCAACCTAATTATTTCAGAGTTTGTGTTTTATATCAAATTCCACCCTAATTATTCCAGAGTTTGTGTTTTATATCAGATTCCAACCTAATTATTCCAGAGTTTGTGTTTTATATCAGATTCCAACCTAATTATTCAAGAGATTGTGTTTTATATCAGTTCCAACCTAATTATTCCAGAGTTTGTGTTTTATATCAGATTCCAACCTAATTATTCCAGAGTTTGTGTTTTATATCAGTTTCTTACCTAATTTTTCCAGAGTTTGTATTTTATATCAGTTTCTAACCTAATTATTCCAGAGTTTGTGTTTTATATCAGATTCCAGCCTAAATATTCCAGAGTTTGTGTTTTATATCAGTTTCTTACCTAATTTTTCCAGAGTTTTTGTTTCATATCAGTTTCTAACCTAATTATTCCAGAGTTTGCGTTTTATATCAGTTTCTAACCTAATTATTCCAGAGTTTGTGTTTTATATCAGATTCCAGCCTAAATATTCCAGAGTTTGTGTTTTATATCAGATTCCAACCTAATTATTCCAGAGTTTGTGTTTTATATCAGATTCCAACCTAATTATTCAAGAGTTTGTGTTTTATATCAGATTCCAACCTAATTATTCAAAAGTTTGTGTTTTATATCAGATTCCAACCTAATTATTCAAGCGATTGTGTTTTATATCAGTTTCTAACCTAATTATTCCAGAGTTTGTGTTTTATATCAGTTCCAACCTAATTATTCCAGAGATTGTGTTTTAAATCAGTTCCAACCTAATTATTCCAGAGATTGTGTTTTATATCAGTTCCCACCTAATTATTGCAGAGATTTGTTTTATATCAGTTTCTAACCTAATTTTTCCAGAGTTTGTGTTTTATATCAGTTTCTAACCTAATTATTCCAGAGTTTGTGTTTTATATCAGTTTCTAACCTAATTATTCCAGAGTTTGTGTTTTATATCAGTTTCTAACCTAATTATTCCAGAGTTTGTGTTTTATATCAGATTCCAACCTAATTATTCCAGAGTTTGTGTTTTATATCAGTTCCAACCTAATTATTCCAGAGTTTGTGTTTTATATCAGATTCCAACCTAATTATTCAAGTGTTTGTGTTTTATATCAGATTCCAACCTAATTATTCCAGAGTTTGTGTTTTATATCAGTTTTTTACCTAATTTTTCCAGAGTTTGTGTTTTATATCAGTTTCTAACCTAATTATACCAGAGTTTGCGTTTTATATCAGTTTCTAACCTAATTATTCCAGAGTTTGTGTTTTATATCAGATTCCAGCCTAAATATTCCAGAGTTTGTGTTTTATATCAGATTCCAACCTAATTATTCCAGAGTTTGTGTTTTATATCAGTTCCAACCTAATTATTCCAGAGATTTGTTTTATATCAGTTTATAACCTAATTATTCCAGTGTTTGTGTTTTATATCAGATTCCAACCTAATTATTCAAGAGTTTGTGTTTTATATCAGATTCCAACCTAATTATTCAAGAGTTTGTGTTTTATATCAGATTCCAACCTAATTATTCAAGAGTTTGTGTTTTATATCAGATTCCAACCTAATTATTCAAAAGTTTGTGTTTTATATCAGATTCCAACCTAATTATTCAAGAGTTTGTGTTTTATATCAGATTCCAACCTAATTATTCCAGAGTTTGTGTTTTATATCAGATTCCAACCTAATTATTCAAAAGTTTGTGTTTTATATCAGATTCCAACCTAATTATTCAAGAGTTTGTGTTTTATATCAGATTCCACCCTAATTATTCCAGAGTTTGTGTTTTATATCAGTTTCTAACCTAATTATTCCGGAGTATGTGTTTTATATCAGTTCCAACCTAATTATTCCAGAGTTTGTTTTTTATATCAGTTCCAACCTAATTATTCTAGAGATTGTGTTTTATATCAGTTTCTAACCTAATTATTCCAGAGTTTGTGTTTTATATCAGATTCCAGCCTAAATATTCCAGAGTTTGTGTTTTATATCAGATTCCAACCTAATAATTCCAGAGTTTGTGTTTTATATAAGTTCCAACCTAATTATTCAAGAGTTTGTGTTTTATATCAGATTCCAACCTAATTATTCAAAAGTTTGAGTTTTATATCAGATTCCAACCTAATTATTGAAGAGATTGTGTTTTATATCAGTTTCTAACCTAATTATTCCAGAGTTTGTGTTTTATATCAGTTCCAACCTAATTATTCCAGAGATTGTGTTTTAAATCAGTTCCAACCTAATTATTCCAGAGATTGTGTTTTATATCAGTTCCCACCTAATTATTGCAGAGATTTGTTTTATATCAGTTTCTAACCTAATTTTTCCAGAGTTTGTGTTTTATATCAGTTTCTAACCTAATTATTCCAGAGTTTGTGTTTTATATCAGTTTCTAACCTAATTAACTCCAGAGTTTTGTGTTTTATATCAGTTTTCTAACCTAATTATTCCAGAGTTTGTGTTTTATATCAGATTCCAACCTAATTGATTCCAGAGTTTGTGTTTTTATATCAGTTTCCAACCTAATTATTCCAGAGTTTGTGTTTATATCAGATTCCAACCTAATTATTCAAGTGTTTGTGTTTTTATATCAGATTCCAACCTAATTATTCCAGAGTTTGTGTTTATATATTTCAGTTTTTTTACCTACCTAATCCGGCAGAGGTTTTGCGTTTTATATCAGTTTTCTAACCTAATTATTCCAGAGTTTGTGTTTTATATATCAGATTCCAGCCTAAATCTTATTCCAGAGTTTGTGTTTTATATCAGATTCCAACCTAATTATTCCAGAGTTTGTGTTTTATATCAGTTCCAACCTAATTATACCAGAGATTTGTTTTATATCAGTTTCTAATTTTCCTAATTTTTATTAATTCCAGCGTTTGTGTTTTATATCAGATTCCAACCTAATTATTCAAGAGTTTTGTGTTTTATCTCAAGATTCCAACCTAGGTTATTTGCAAGAGTTTGTGTTTTATATCAGATTCCATCCAACCTAATTATTCCAGAGTTTGTGTTTTTTATCTCAATATTCCTTTTCAACCTAATTATTCGAAAGTTTGTGTTTTATATCAGAATTCCAACCTGAATTATTACAAGAGTTTGGTGTTTTATATCAGATTCCAAACCTAATTATTTCAAGAGTTTGTGTTTTATATCAGATTCCAACCTAATTATTCAAAGTTTGTGTTTTATATCAGATTCCAACCTCTTTTTTAATTATTCAAGAGTTTGTGTTTTTATATCAGATTCCACCCTAATTGTTTATTCCAGAGTTTGTGTTTTTTATCAGTTTTCTAACCTAATTATTCCAGAGTATGTGTTTTTATATCAGTTTCTTTTCAACCTAATTTATTCCAGAGTTTGTGTTTTATATCAGATTCCAACCTCAATTATACCAGAGTTTTGTGTTTTTATATCAGATTGTCCAGCCTAATTATTCAGAGTTTGTGTTTTATATCAGTTTTCTAACCTAATTATTCAGAGTTTTGTGTTTTATATCAGTTTCTAACCTTTATATTATTCCTCCGAGAGATTGTGGTATATATTCAGTTCCAAGCCAATAATTATTCCAGAGATTGTGTTTTTATATCAGTTTATCCAATTTTAACCTATTATTCCAGAGATTGTGTTTTATATCAGTTTCTAACCTAATTATTCCAGAGTTTGTATTTTATATCAGTTTCTAACATAATTATTCGAGAGTTTGTGTTCTATATCAGATTCCAGCCTAATTATTCCAGAGTTTGTGTTCTATATCAGATTCCAACCTAATTATTCAAGAGTTTGTGTTTTATATCAGATTCCAACCTAATTATTCCAGAGTTTGTGTTTTATATCAGTTTCTTACCTAATTTTTCCAGAGTTTGTGTTTTATATCAGTTTCTAACCTAATTATTCCAGAGTTTGTGTTTTATATCAGATTCCAACCTAATTATTCCAGAGTTTGTGTTTTATATCAGATTCCAACCTAATTATACCAGAGTTTGTGTTTTATATCAGATTCCAACCTAATTATTCCAGAGTTTGTGTTTTATATCAGATTCCAACCTAATTATTCCAGAGTTTGTGTTTTATATCAGATTCCAACCTAATTATTCCAGAGTTTGTGTTTTATATCAGATTCCAACCTAATTATTCCAGAGTTTGTATTTTATATCAGTTTCTAACCTAATTATTCCAGAGTTTGTGTTTTATATCAGATTCCAGCCTAGTTATTCCAGAGTTTGTGTTTCATATCAGTTCCAACCTAATTATTCCAGAGTTTGTGTTTTATATCAGTTTCTAACCTAATTATTCCAGCGTTTGTGTTTTATATCAGATTCCAACCTAATTATTCCAGCGTTTGTGTTTTATATCAGTTCCAACCTAATTATTCCAGAGATTGTGTTTTATATCAGTTCCAACCTAATTATTCCAGAGTTTGTGTTCTATATCAGATTCCAGCCTAATTATTCAGAGTTTTGTGTTTTTTTATATCAGATTCCAACCTAATTATTCCAGAGTTTGTGTTTTATATCAGTTCTTACCTAATTTTTCCAGAGTTTGTGTTTTATATCAGTTTCTAACCTAATTATTTTCCAGAGTGTGTGTTTTATATCAAGATTCCAACCTAATTATTCCAGAGTTTGTGTTTTATATCAGATTCCAACCTAATTATTCCAGAGTTTGTGTTTTATATCAGATTCCAACCTAATTATTCCAGAGTTTGTATTATTCCAGAGTTTGTGTTTTATATCAGATTCCAACCTAATTATTCCAGAGTTTGTGTTTTATATCAGATTCCAACCTAATTATTCCAGAGTTTGTATTTTATATCAGTTTCTAACCTAATTATTCCCGAGTTTGTGTTTTATATCAGATTCCAGCCTAATTATTCCAGAGTTTGTGTTTCATATCAGTTCCAACCTAATTATTCCAGAGTTTGTGTTTTATATCAGTTTCTAACCTAATTATTCCAGCGTTTGTGTTTTATATCAGATTCCAACCTAATTATTCCAGCGTTTGTGTTTTATATCAGTTCCACCAAACCTCTTATTCCAGAGTTTGTGTTTTATATCAGTTCCAACCTAATTATTCCAGAGTTTGTGTTTTATATCAGTTTCTAACCTAATTATTCTAGAGTTTGTGTTTTATATCAGATTCCAACCTAATTATTCCAGAGTTTGTATTTTATATTAGTTTCTAACCTAATTATTCCAGAGTTTGTGTTTTATATCAGTTTCTAACCTAATTATTCCAGAGTTTGTATTTTATATCAGTTCCAACCTAATTATTCCAGAGTTAGTGTTTTATATCAGTTTCCAACCTAATTATTCCAGAGTTTGTGTTTTATATCAGATTCCAACCTAATTATTCAAGAGATTGTGTTTTAATATCAAGTTCCAACCTAATTATTCCAGAGTTTTTGTATTTTTATATCAAGTTTTCTAACCTAATTATTCCAGAGTTTTTGTATTTTATTCAATTTCAATCTAATGTTATTCCAGAGTTTGTGTTTTATATCAGTTTCTAACCTAATTATTCCAGAGTTTGTGTTTTATATCAGATTCCAGCCTAAATATTCCAGAGTTTGTGTTTTATATCAGATTCCAACCTAATTATTCCAGAGTTTGTGTTTTATATCAGTTCCAACTTAATTATTCTAGAGTTTGTGTTTTATATCAGTTTCCAACCTAATTATTCCAGAATTTGTGTTTTATATCATTTTCTAACCTAGTTATTCCAGAGTTTGTGTTTTATATCAGATTCCACCCTAATTATTCCAGAGTTTGTGTTTTATATCAGATTCCAGCCAAATTATTCCAGAGTTTGTGTTCTATATCAGATTCCAACCTAATTATTCCAGAGTTTGTGTTTTATATCAGATTCCAACCTAATTATTCCAGAGTTTGTTTTTTACATCAGTTTCTAACCTAATTATTCCAGAGTTTTGTGTTTTATATCAGATTCCAGCCTAATTATTTCCAATTTGAATTTTATTTTTAGATTTTCAATTTTCTAACCTAATTATTCCAGAGTTTGTTTTGTTTTTTATTCCAGAGTTTTTGTGTTTTATTTCGTTTACTTTCTAACCTAATTATTCCAGAGTTTGTGTTTTATATCAGATTCCACCCTAATTATTCCAGAGTTTGTGTTTTATATCAGTTTCTAACCTAATTATTCCAGAGTTTGTGTTTTATATCAGATTCCAGCCTAATTATTCCAGAGTTTGTGTTTTATATCAGTTTCTAACCTAATTATTCCAAAGTTCATGTTTTCGACTTGAATTACGATTTTTTTTTTATTTAAATAAATAAATCAACTAATCAAGAAAGGTCATTATATTATGATTATCTAGAGTCATTATATATATATATATATATATATATATATATATATATATATATATATATATATACGTATATATATATATATATGTATATATATATATATAATTATATCTATATATATTATATATATATAGTATAAACTATATACATATATATATATATATTATATATATAGATATATATATATATATATATATACAATATATATATATATATATATAGTATATATATATATATATATATATATATATATATATATATATAGTATATATATATATATATATATATATATATAATATAATATATATTATAATAAATAATATATTATATATGTGTGTGTGTGTGTGTGTGTGTGTGTGTGTGTGTATAAGTATACATAAAGGCAAAATCCACGGAAGGAGAGTGAAACTATAGAGTAACCGCTTTGAGTCCTTTCAACTTTTCGTCTGCTTAGTAAAGGACGAGAAGTTGAAAGGCCCGGCAGCTGTTACTCCATTGTATCAATTTCCCTGCATGGATTTTGGCTTTGTTTATATATTTATCACGTTCCAAATTTTCGTGATTCTGGGAGTATTTCCCTTGATGGGATGTAGGCAACGTGTTCCTCCCTTCCTTCTTTCTTACGCATTTTCTGCTCGAATTCCTAGCGGGCCCGTGTCATCAATCATGTCCTCCCCCGTTGAATTATCTTGGTGCTGTGATGTGTCATCTGTCTGTGGTTTCTCTATTTGGTATATTTCGAAAGCAAAGTTTTCTCTCTCTGTGTTGGCACGTGTTTTAACATTTAAGTCTCTGAGTTTAATATAAATTTATAGACTTGTTTAAGCTTCAATATACTTATTTTTTTCTCATTCATTCGCTCTAATCATTTGGCTGACTTGTTTAAGTATCCATATACTGCTTTTTTTCCTCTCATTCTTCCTTTTCTAATCATTTGGCTAATAAACGCTCGATAATTCGACATATTTTGATGGACATTAGACCACTCTTATCAAATTCTAATTCGTCTTTTATGAGACGTATTTTTTAAAAATATGCATTATCATTAAAAATATCGTGGAAAAGTAAATCCACAATAGTATGTCTGTTTGATTTTGTTATTTAAAATGCAAAGCAGAGAGCTTTCGATGACCTGTGATCATGAGTTTTCATTAAAAATATCATTAAATAAACTGCAAGGTTATTTTCCTTTCCCAACAAAAGTAAAGACGTTCCTAGGATATCATTTCTCCCTCCATCTTCCCAGACAGCGGTGGTATATCTCTTCTCTGCAAACTTCGTAAGTTTCTGGCCGCATTTTTGACGCAATGCTTTTTGGGACTCGGATATCAGCCGCTAAAAACAATGCAGACGAAAGAAGGAGAATGTTGGTAGTTAAGATTAGTTGGCTTCCTCAGTTTAAGAAAATAAAAGTCCTTTCACGTTTACTCGAGTGATCTACTTTTGCTCTGATTTAAAAGAGATCTCCTTTCTTGGTTGAAATAGGGATGCTGAGCTTACACTTCTAAGAAGTTTTGTTTATCAAGACCACTTCTACCTGTCTATTTATCTATCTCTCCATTTGATTCAAACAATAAAGAATACTGCTGTGTAGTTCATGTTTACTACATTGATCTAATTTTACTCTGTTTAGAAATAGATATCATTTCTTGGTTGAAATAGGGATGCTGAGCTTACACTTCTAAGAAGTTTTGTTTATCAAGATCACTTCTGTTTATCTCTCCATTTCATTCAAATAATAAAGAATACTACTGTGTAGGTCATGTTTACTACAGTGATCTAATTTTACTCTGTTTAAAAACATATCCTTTCTTGGTTAAAATTGGGATGGCCAGCTTACACTTACAAGAAGTTTTGTCTATCAAAACCACTTCTACCTGTCTATTTATCTATCAGTCTAGCTCTCCATTTGATTTAAATAATAAGGAATACTACAGTGTACTTAAAGCTACTTCAGATTACCATTCATTATTACATTAGTTAAAACGCTGTTGATTATTAGATCTCATACCAATTTTCTACCACATCTTTCAAATGAACATATTCTTTGGAAACTTGAATTTCAAGTCAATGGCTGTTACGGGCTTGTGCCATTCGAATGGTTGTTCTCCTTCTTCTTCTGAATAATAATAATAATAATAATAATAATAATAATAATAATAATAATAATAATTTTTGTTTTTTATCACAGTCCCCCAATTCGACTGGGTGGTACTTATAGTGTGGGGGGGTTCCGGGTTGCATCCTGCCTCCTTAGGAGTCCATCACTTTTCTCACTATGTGCGCTGTTTCTAGGAGTACATTCTTCAGCATGAAGCCTGGAGCTACTTCCGCATCTAGTTTTTCCAGGTTCCTTTTTAGGGATTTCGGGGATCGTGCCTCTTAGTGTTCCTATGATTATGGGTACAATTTCCACTGGCATATCCCATATCCTTCCTATTCGTATTTTCAGGTCTTGATACTTATCAATGTTTTCTCTTTCTTTCTCATCTACTCTGGTGTCCCATGGTATTTCTGATACCATAGTCCCAGAGGATCTTTGCCTGATCGTTTTCTATCACTCCCTCAGGATGGTGTGCTCGCACCACTTATTACTGCATAATATAGTTTGTGAATCGTGTTTCTTGGAAACTGACTTACTTTAATAGATTGACTTCTCCCGCTCTTCAAATATTACTCTTCTATGTCCTGGAAATGTTGATATACGATTGATTTATCCAATAGCATGTAAAGTAACTTTTATGAATAATGAATGCAGTTATTCCATTCAGTAAAAAAATATAAATAAATAAATAAATGAAATTCCTTGCACCCGACATTGAAAAGGACATGCCTTATTAGCTTCAGTATTCAAGAAATATGTATAAATGACAGAGCGATGTAATCTAGCATACAATCTCCGTAGGGGCTTAGTTCCGTTAGTGAACCTCATGCAGTGCACGGTAGGTATTAATTAAGGTTCCTTGCAGCGTGCCTTCGGCCCCTAGCTTCGGCCACTTTCGTTCCTTTTACCTTACCTCCTTTCATATTCTCTTTCTTCATCTTACTTCCCACCCTCTACTAACACTTGATTCATAGTACAACTACTTTAAGATTTTCCTCCTGTTACACCTTTCAAACCTTTTACTGTCAATTTCCATTTTAGCGCTGAATGACAGCATAGGTCCCATTCAACTCAACTCTAACATACAATTTACTCTGTAAACGATTATGGCAGCTTAAAAAAAACCATCATGTATTTAAACGTATTTATATTTTTGTGGGTTTCGACCGTAGGCACATAGAAAGACAAGAAAAATATAAACACTGAGAAGAAATTCGCCAAACTTTACCTGATCGAAAACTCTGTAATTCCCTCGTCATTTGGAATCCTATTAAAATTCCCTCAGCTGATTTTATCGCTACGGAGTTTTTTTTCTCTCTAGTTCTCCTTTGAAGCAGCGCTTTGAGGTTTTAGGACTTTTTGCCTTTGATGGTAACGCCGAAAGTTTCAATACTCTCAGCTGAAATTATTATTATTATTATTATTATTATTTTTTTCTTTTTTTTTTTTGCTCTATCGCAGTCCTCCAATTCGACTGGGTGGTATTTATAGTGTGGGGTTCCGGGTTGCATCCTGCTCCTTAGGAGTCCATCACTTTTCTTACTATGTGTGCCGTTTCTAGGATCACACTCTTCTGCATGAGTCCTGGAGCTACTTCAGCCTCTAGTTTTTCTAGATTCGTTTTCAGGGATCTTGGGATCGTGCCTAGTGCTCCTATGATTATGCACTAGGCACGATCCCAAGATCCTTGAAAAGGAATCTAGAAAAAACTCTGAGGCTGAAGTAGCTCCAGGACTATTATTATTGGAAAAGTAAATCCACGGTAGTATGTCTGTTTGATTTTGTTATTTAAAATAATTTAAGCAGAAAGATTTCGATGTGATTATGAGTTTTCTGTGGATTATTATTATTATTATTATTATTATTATTATTATTATTATTATTATTATTATTATTATTATTATTAAAAAAATATCCACAATTATATATTAAAAATATATTTCTATGTTAACATATATAACAAAGGCTTTCGAACACCTGAATAATGTTCCTCCTCAGTGAACGTTAAAATGTAATGAAGAGGATAGTTTAAAAGATTTTAATTTTAAAACTGACGTTGACCATGTGAACCCTGATTCTCAGCTTCCTCTTCCCCCTCTTTCTACCAGATAGCCGACGTCCCCTGTGGATGTTTCCGACTATGGCACCTATGCAGTGCAAGCCAGGAGCAACTTCACAGTTTTCGGAGATCGAGGAGGTTGGTGCAACTGCCTGTTGAGTTCGGGATTACCTAATACACGAACTAGCACTTCGATGTTGGGCTGTTATTTTCTCGCCCCGCCCACCTTTTTTAGATGCTCTTAGGGAGGAAACTATCCTCTTCATTACATTTTAACGTTCACTTTGTTATATATTTTTACATAGAAATATATTTTTAATATATAATTGTGGATATTTTTTTAACAATTTGTTTTCGCGAAACTGTGAATTTCTTAACATTATTATATTATTATTATTATTATTATTATTATTATTTTTTTTTTTTTTTGCTCTATCACAGTCCTCCAATTCGACTGGGTGGTATTTTATAGTGTGGGGTTCCGGTTGCATCCTGCCTCCTTAGGAGTCCATCACTTTTCTTACTATGTGTGCCGTTTCTAGGATCACACTCTTCTGCATGAAGGCCCGGAGCTACTTCAGCCTCTAGTTTTTTCTAGATTCCTTTTTCAGGGATCTTGGGATCGTGCCTAGTGCTCCTATGATTATGGGTACAATTTCTGGCATATCCCATATCCTTCTTATTTCTATTTTCAGATCTTGATACTTATCCATTTTTTTTTCCCTCTCTTTCTCTTCAACTCTGGTGTCCCATGGTATTGCGACATCAATGAGTGATACTTTCTTCTTGACTTTGTCAATCAACGTCACGTCTGGTCTGTTTGCACGTATCACCCTATCCTTCCTGATACCATAGTCCCAGAGGATCTTTGCCGTGATCGTTTTCTATCACTCCCTCAGGTTGGTGCTCGTACCACTTATTACTGCAAGGTAGCTGATGTTTCTTGCACAGGCTCCAGTGGAGGGCTTTTGCTACTGAATCATGCCTCTTTTTGTACTGGTTCTGTGCAAGTGACCGGGCATTCGCTTGCTATGTGGTTTATGGTTTCATTTTTCGTATTGCACTTCCTACATATGGGAGAGATGTTATTCCATCTATCGTTCTTTGAACATATCTGGTTCTTAGGGCCTGATCTTGTGCCCGCTGTTATCATTCCTTCAGTTTCCTTCTTTAGCTCTCCCCTCTGTAGCCATTGCCATGTGTCATCGCTGGCTAGTTCTTTAGTCTGTCTCATGTATTGTCCGTGCATTGGTTTGTTTGTGCCAGTCCTCTGTTCTGTCTGTCATTCTCCTGTCTCTGTATATTTGTGGGTCTTCGTCTACTTTTATTAGTCCTTCTTCCCATGCACGCTTTAGCCACTCGTCTTCACTGGTTTTCAGATATTGCCCCAGTGCTCTGTTTTCGATGTTGACACAGTCCTCTATACTTAGTAGTTCCTCTCCCTCCTTCCTTTCGTGTTATGTATAGTCTGTCCGTATTTGCTCTTGGGTGTAGTGCTTTGTGTATTGTCATATGTTTCCTGGTTTTCTGATCTATGCTGCGGAGTTCTGCCTTCGTCCATTCCACTATTCCTGCGCTGTATCTGATTACTGGCACTGCCCATGTGTTTATGGCTTTTATCATATTTCCGGCGTTGAGTTTTGACTTGAGTATCGCCTTGAGTCTCTGCATATATTCTTTCCTGATCGTGTCCTTCATCTCTTGGTGTTTTTATATCCCCTCCTTCCATTATTCCCAGGTATTTGTATCCTGTCTCATCTATGTGTTTGATGTTGCTCCATCTGGTAGCTTTATCCCTTCAGTTCTCGTTACTTTGCCTTTTTGTATGTTGACTAAGGCGCATTTTTCTATTCCAAACTCCATCCTGATGTCCCCAGATACAATCCTTACAGTCTGGATTAGGGTATCTATTTCCTTGATGCTCTTACCATACAGCTTGATGTCGTCCATGAACATCAGATGGTTGATTCTGTTGCCTCTTTTCTTGAGTTGGTACCCGGCATCCATCTTCTGTAGTACTTTTGTCATGGGTAATCATGGCTACTACGAAGAGTAGTGGGGACAGTGAGTCGCCCTGGAAGATCCCTCTCCTGATATTAACCTCTGCTAATCTTATTCCAGAGCTTGTAAGTATTGTATCCAGTTGCGCCATTGTATTTTTGAGGAAGCTGATGGTGTTTTCCTCTGCCCCATATATTTTCAGGCATTCTATTAGCCATGTGTGTGGTATCATGTCGAAGGCTTTCTTATAGTCTATCCATGCCATGCTTATTATTAATTATTATTATTTTTATTATTATTTATTATTATTAATTATTATTATTATTATTATTATTATTATTATTATTATTATTATTATTATTCAGAAGATGGTCAGAAGCCTTTTTAGAAACCTATGATATTCATTCTTTAAATTATTCACATGTTTTCACTTTTTTTTCTTTCTTTCTTTTTTTTACGGCTGAACTCTAAATTTCTTACTCAGTTCGATCTACGACAGATACACGTGTATGTAATTTATATTTTGATTTTTGTGATTATAGGACAATCACACTGCGTTATAAAAAGCATGAAGTTATACCGTACTATAGTAAAGTCACTTCACCCGTGCATCTCATGTCTAGGCTCGTCCCTTACGACGCTCCTGATTGGCTGTTGATAAGCCAATCACAAGGCTGGAAGCTCTCAGTCTCTCGAGAGAGTTCACGTAAGCAGGACGTATGTTTCACCTCTCCTGAGGGATACTTTTGAAAGACCTATCGCTCAGGAGAGGTGGAACACACATCCTGCCTATGTGAACTCTCGAAAGAGACTGAGAGTTTCCAGCCCTGTGATTGGCTTATCAAATGCCAACCAGGAGCGTCGTCAGGGACTGACCTACACATCAGATGCACAGATGATGTGTTTCTACTATAGTTTCAGCTGAAACCTTCAGAAAGGAAAAAGGTATATTTTTTGGTTAATGAAATGGGAGTTTGCAATTGGAAAGGATATATTCCTAAGTGGAAGCCATCTCCAGGTGGTAGGTTATTACGAAAATTAAGAGGGGGGGGGGCCAATTTAAGCGCCCCCCCTTTCCCCCCACCCCAAAAATAATACTGTTACATAAGTTCTGAAATCTGGTATCTCGTGATAATTTTGTCTTGAACAATAAAAGGTAAATTGTGTATAATTTCGTCTTGAACAATAAAAGGTAAATTGAATATTGTCCTTATTACAATATTACATCTCGCTGACCCATTCGTCAGTCAGGAATTCTTTGCATAATTTTAAATACGAATGAACTGTTGTTTATCGATCTCTTAAACAACTGAAATCTAGATCGTCTCTTCCACAACTGAGTTGCTTCATAGATCGACAACCACGTAAAGATGCAGATGTTATCACAGGTACTTGTAATGTTGACTGAACCGTAATTTAGTGTGCTAAAATAGTCACTTAAGACGAAAAATTGGTAATACATTTTATAATATGCGTATTGAAAATCATGCAAAGGCCCTTATAATTCACGAGTGACGAATGAGTCAGCGAGTGAGAAGATGTAATATTGTAATCAGGTCACCTCAGCGGCGTGGTCGGTATGGCGTTGTCCTGCCACCTCGGTAGCCGCGAGTTCGATTCTAGGGCACGTATTTAAAACCGTTGGTCCCGTTGCTGTATAACCGCTGGTTCCATGCAACGTAAAAACACCGTACAAACAAAAAGAAACAGAGTAATAAGGTCACTTTATCGATTTGCTTTTTTATGTTGAAGATGAATTATCTTGAGACAACAAACTTGAGAAGCTTTGTAACTATTTTTTTCCTCTTCATTCTTTTCGTCGTAAACTGCTTAAATTCCCACCCTTCTTAATTTTCGTGATAAACTGCCGCCTGGAGATGGCTGCCACTCAAGAATAATTTTTTACCTAACGTTTCCAGACAAGACTCTTCAGCCCTTTAAATTCTTATTCTTTACAGTGTTTATGCTGTAAATTCCTAACACTTCAGACTTTTCATCAAATCCTATCGTTTGCATCTTTGCAATTCACGCCACTAAGTTTGTCCTTTTTCTAAGTCAGTTTGGTGGTCAGTTTTTGAGATGACTTTTGCCCCTAGATTAATTTTGTTAGTGAATGAGAGCAGTAATGCTAAGCTCCTTCTGTTTTCGTATCCTATCTCTCTCTCTCTCTCTCTCTCTCTCTCTCTCTCTCTCTCTCTCTCTCTCTGTGCCGGCGTGATGGTCAGTTGTTGAGATGACTTTTGCCCCTAGATTTATTCTGTTGGTAATTGGTAAATGAGAGTAGTAATGCTAGTGCCTTCGTTTTCGTCTACTCTCTCTCTCTCTCTCTCTCTCTCTCTCTCTCTCTCTCTCTCTCTCTGTGCCGACGTGTGGCTGTGGAGCAAAAATGAGCATTATATCCACAAATTTATAATCACTATCAGTTATGTTTTCCACCCAAGGGAAATCTATTATCATATTGTGCGCCAAATACGAATTGCTCTCCTCTTTCTTTGAATTTATAAAGGTTATAAAAAAGATGTATCCGGCCTTGTGGACAAAATACCACGATTGCAATTATTTTTGGAAATTTTACATGGCTTAAGAACAGACAGGCATTGAAGCATAACAATTGAATTTGAATCTTCAAAAGATGTTCGTGCTTGGATATAAGAAATATATATATATATATATATATATATATATATATATATATATATATATATATTATATATATATTATATATCTGTGAATGTAGCAATGTATTTTGAGATGTTTCTGGAGGTAACATATTCTTCTAATTAATTTTTATTTGTTTTGTGAAAATAAAACTATTGCGCCCGCTTTTTCTCTCCGTCTGCACTTTTCTCTGTCCGCCCTTAGATCTTAAAAAACAACAGAGGTTAGAGGGCTGCAAATTGGTATGTTGATCATTCACTTACCCGTCATCAAACATCCCAAATTGCAGCCCTCTAGTTTCAGTAGTTTTTATTTTATTTAAGGTTAACATTAGATATAATCTTGCGTCTGACAACGATAAAGGCCAGGCCACCACCGGACCGTGGTTAGATTTTTATGGGCGGCGACTCCTACAGAATTATACCGGGACCACCGAAAGATAGAAACATTTTCGTTTGCCTTGATTAGACACTGTACAGAAAAGTATTTTTTACATGTTTATGCTGTATACAAATAACATGTGGTTTAGCCTTACATACGTGCTATAGTAAATTCACATCAACCGTGCACCTGGTGTCTAGGCTAGTCCCTTACGACGCACCTGATTGGCTGTTGATAAGCCAATCACAGGGCTGGAGACTCTCTGTCTCTCTCGAGAGAGAGTTCACATAGGCAAGATGTATGCTCGACCTCTCATTTCTTTCAAAACTATCCCTCGGGAGGGGTGGAACATACGTCCTGCCTATGTGAACTCTCTCGAGAGACTGAGAGGTTCCAGCTCTGTGATTGGCTCATCAACAGCCAATCAGGAGCGTCGTAAGGGACTGGCCTAGACATCAAATGGATTTTTTATGTAAATCTACTTTAGTTGCTCATGCAGACGATGTTGCAATCTTTGAATGCATCCAATTTCCTGAGAGCAACCCTCTACAGGTCTTAAAGATTTATCTTAATCGGTGCAAATTAAGTTGGAGGAAGTCAGACCCTAACAAGACTCAGTGTGTTGATTGCTCTCGAGTCTGGGACTTATGCAATCAAGCCCCCAACTGGAATGTTCTGATTGCAGTTTTTCCACAACCTATTTCAACTCGTTTAAAACCCCTCGTGTCTCTCTTGATTACAAATTAATTTTTTATACCCAAAATCGAAAATCTTTTGCAGACTCAGATTTAATTCCTTTGCTCCTGTCCTTGACTTTTCATATCTCATAAAGAGTTTCCAAAAATAATTATGATTTTTATATATTTTCCACAAGGTCAGATATATCAGTTTTATAGCAAATATCCAATTTGACTCTGTTTCTGTTTTGCCAAAATTGACATAGAAAGAAATCCTCAGTGATTTTCGAGCCACATCTAAACTGAAGGGATGTTTATATTTTATACTTCCTTAGCTTGCATATTATTATTTTAACGTTTAATCTTCAGCAACTGGCTGCGTCCAAATTTGTTGCATAAAAGTCGAGTTCATTTCAATTTCTTATTCCCTGATCTTGTTCGTCCACTCTAGTCCCGTCGTGGAAATACTTCGAAAAGTTGTTATACATATTTTGGACAACTTTTGTGTTGTGGTATTACAAGATTATACTACCCACCACATAGCAATGGCGATACAGTTGATACTATCAGCCAGCCGTGCATTTTCTGAAAGTTTTTTAGATGTTTTATTTCCGGTGTGATCAAGTCTTGGTATGACATTCCGAATCGTGTAATTGAATCATTCGATGTTGAGAAGTTCAAACTTCGTGGAAGCAAACTGACTTACGAACGAATCAGAAAAAAGGAAAAAAAAAATAAACAACGAAGAGAGGCAGCAGAGTCCCGTTGCCGAAGAATGGCCGGAAGTGTACCATGGCATGGAATACCCAATGAGGGGAGTATACGTGCCCCGTGTGTACATTGGGGTCTGAGGTCGCCAGTGATTTCCTTTGCGCCGAAAATTGAGAAACATCAAAGGCGCGATTGTACTTACTCTCCTCTCTTTCTAAACGCGGTATTGACATTCAGGCAGCAGAGGAGGAAGTACATTTGTTGGTGGGGTCGGAATAGGAAGCTCCCGGAATCCCTACGTGACGGTCGATGGAAACCTCCTACTGGCCGAGTGAGGAAGAAACGAGGAATATCAGGGAGAGTTTTTTTTTTTTTTTTTTTTTTTTGCTCTCTGTCGAAGTGCCTTATGATGTACCATAGTCGTTTTTTTAAATTTTATTTTTATTTATTTAGTTTTTTTCTCTATCGAGGTTCCTTATGATGTACCATAGTCTTTTTTTTATTTTATTTTTATTTACTTAGTTTTTTCTCTATCGAGGTTCCTTATGATGTACCATAGTCTTTTTTTATTTATTTATTAATTTGTTTATCTTATTTATTTTTTTTTTTTTTGCTCTGTCGAAGTGCCTTGAGATGTACCATGATCGTGTTTTTTTTTTTTTTCTCTCTCGAAGTGCCTTATGATTTACCATATTGATTTTGTATACACAATATTCTTGGTATTTTTTTCCTTTTTTTTTGCTCAATCTTGGTAGCTCTCTCTCTCTCTCTCTCTCTCTCTCTCTCTCTCTCTCTTCTCTCTCTGTCGAAGTGCCTTACAACATAATCATGTTGAACCAGAATTGTGTCGCGTACGCCGGAGCATATTTTATACTCAGAAATGTTAAGAAGTCATTCGTTTGACATTCACTAAACCGTGAGCATAACTTAAACCCAAGGGAATTGTAAGTGATAAGTGCCTCCTTACCAGTGGGAATCAACCTGCCACCTGGTGGGGAAGCAAGGGAAGTACAGAAAGTACAATGACTACGACAGTTGTCTAATCAGAGAGATATATTTACTAAAGTTCAGGTGTTTGTTATTAGAATCTATGTCGTCCTGCCTCCTCCATAATGACTGAATGATAAGTTTGTAACACATACACCGTAACATTATTTTATAATTCACAAATATTAAACCACAACTTTCGTTTAATATCCAAATTACTATATCTCGCGAATAACATTTACCCATTTTTTATATTCACAAATATTAGACCACAACTTTCGTTTAATATCCTAATTACTATATCTCGCGAATAACATATACCCATGAGAATTTGTGGCTGAATATTTGTGAATATATAAAAAATGCCCCTAAACATAATACAAAAATTCAAACTTACCATTAAGTTACCATGACTGAGGTTGGGTGATATTGTCCAATTATCTAAATTCGAGAGGCCTAGGTAGTCTGAGAGCGTTTTACTGTTGCTCAAGAAAGGTCAGATGTGGACAGCGGAGTCGATATCATCTCGTACCTCTTTGCTGCCTCCTGTTTTGGATGGTTCTACAGAAGGACACACGATGAAATTCTAGATATTTCACAAATATATAAAGGTAAGTGTACATTATAATCATTTTTATATGTATATATGAATATAATGTATATGCATTAATATTATGTTTGTATATATGCATATATGTATTCCATAGCCGAAGAAGAAGGTGTCTAACAAATAAGTAAATATATTCGTTTTTATATGTATATATGAATATTTATATATATATATATATATATATATATATATATATATATATATAATTATATTTATATATATATTTATTTATATATTATATATATTAATATATATATATATATAAATATATATATATATATATATATATATATATATATATATATATATAATTAATATATGTAATCTATATATATATATATATATATATATATATATATATATATTATATATATATATATATTAAATATTATATACTATATACAAATATATATATAAAATAGATTTACATATATATATATATATATATATATATATTATATATATATATATATATGTGTGTGTGTGTGTGTGTGTGTGCGTGTGTGTGTGTGTGTATTAATATTATAATGTATATATATTATGTATGTATATATGCATATACATATTCCATATCCGAAGAAGAAAGTGTCTTAAAAAGTAAATTTGTGGAAGTCCATATCGACTCTTAAGAATTAAGATTCTATTTCATTTCCTTTGAATGAGAAAGTTTGGTTTGAGAGACTAAGATATTCTTCGAGGCCACATCTAACGAATACTCGGAGACACAGACATATTTCCTCCCAGAATAGAATGATTAATGCCCAGTTGGTAATTAGAAGGAATTTTCGTGTTCCTTCCAATATTGCACTTGGGGTCCTGCGAGGAAATGAAGCAATTAAGAGGAAAAATTGCATCAGAATATTGGGATGCAAGAGAATTCTCTCTCTCATTAAATGCTCTCTCTCTCATTAACCACTTATCGGAAAGGGGCGGACGTCATATCATCATCACCTTGCAAGAAATTTGTTTTCGTTTAGTTATGAGAGAATATAATAATAATAATAATAATAATAATAATAAAAGTAATGTGGTGGCTGTTTTTTTTTTTTTCATTCGTAAACTGTTTTTTTTTTTTTCAACACTCTGGTGGCTGTTTTTTTTCATTCCTAAACTCTGTTTTTTTTCTAAACTCTGTTGGCTGTTTTTATTTTTCATTCCTAAACTGTGTTTTTTTCTTTTTCTAAACTGGTGGCTGTTTTTTTTTCATCCCTAAACTCTTTTTTTTCTAAACTGGTGGCTGTTGTTCATTCCTAAATCTGTTTTTTTTATTTCTAAGCTGGTGGCTGTTATTTTTATTCCTAAACTCTGTTTTTTTTCTAAACTCTGGTGGCTGTTTTATTTTTTATTCCTAAACTCTGTTATTTTTCCTAAACTCTGGTGGCTGTTTTTTTGTTGTTGTTTCTAAGCTATGGTGGCTGGGTATTTTTTTATTCCTAAACTCTAGTGGCTGTTTTATTTTTTTAATGTTAAATTCTGGTGGTTGTTTTTTTTTTGTAAACTATGGTAGCTGAGTATTTTTTTATTCTTATTCTTAGGAGGCTGTTTTATTTATTTATTTTTTTATTCTTAAACTCTGGTGGCTGTTTTTTTTCTAAACTATGGTGGCTGGGTATTTTTTTTTATTCCTGAACTCTGGAGGCTGTTTTATTTTATTCCTAAACTCTGGTGACCTTTTTTTTTTATTCCTAAACTCTGTTATATTTTCTTTCTTTCTTTTCAACCCTTTCCTTGCCAATTTTTCTACGGGAACTTCTGATCAAGAGCGCACTTCTTTTTCTAAAGGCGTCTCATGACATACCATCTGGAAGTGGGTGATTTCCTGCCAAAACCTTTTTCCTTTTGAGGTAAAAATTTCAGTATAGGGGATTTTCGGGTAAGAAGACTTCCATATCATTTATTTATAAAAAAAAATTATCAGTTCTAATTATTTGTGTTTTTCCATATTCTGACATTTTTTTAAAAATTCAGAAGTTACCCAGCCTATCTATACATTTATATATATATAATCGTATGTACATTATTGTTAATGGTTATTCACTGTCCAAATGATCGACAATTCAAAATGAAACACCTCTCTTGGTAAGAGCTAAATTCTAAACTTCTGAAAAGAATAACTTGAGGAGACTTGTCTTCTCCTTCTTCTTCTTCTTCTTCTTATTTTTTTTCCCTGGATAATTTGACATTTTGCACTGCATAGTTAAATACCTTCAATTTGAGCCGCACGTTAACGAAGCCAACAGATGCTTATGAACTATTTATCACTGGAATTATTATTGACCTGCATGATACTAGTATAGCAGCAGGCAATTGTGTCTTAAAGATTTGTTCTCGTGATAACTAAACGTGCGAATGTAGTTTATTTCTTATATTGCTTATACACTTTTATCCATTTATATTTACATTTTTATTTGATGTTTTCTCAATTCTTTACGGTTTGGAGAGGAGCTGCTTAGTTGATAAATGATAGTACAGTTTTTTTTTTATTAACCCTAATGTTCGTGTAAGTAGGATTTTCAACTTAGAAAAAATGTTTTTCGCTGCATTTTGCCCTGCACGTTTTATGTTTTTTATTTTTTTTACTGCATTTTGCCCTGTACGTTTTACGTTCTATTTTTTTTACTGCGTTTTGCCATGTACGTTTTTTGTTCTATTTTTTTTACTGCATTCTGCCCTGTACGTTTTTTGTTCTCTCTATTTTACTGCATTTTGCCAGTACGTTTTATGTTGTATTTTTATTTTTTTTACTGCATTTTCCCCTGTACGTGTTGTTCTATTTTTTTTTGTGAGTGAGGTTGTATAAGGTTGGTGACTGCAATTTTTGAGATTGCATTTTCATTTCCCCATTTAATCATTTGAAACTTTCACATCTCTAAATTCTTTTCTGTTTTATGGCCCCAGTGTAATGAGACCTTTCCGAGTTTCAAAGAACCGCTAGTGTTCCTCGATGAGCACTTCAGAGATACTCAAACATTCCTCTTCTGCCGCCGCTCTGGTGTTTACAAAGCAATTCCAGACTTATCCGAAGAACCTCTCGGGGGCGGTGGGGGAGGGGGGGGGCAGGTTGCAGAGAGAGTAAACAAAATCGTTTTTATTGTCTGCGTCGATCGAGTGATTTCTGTCTCGTAAAGGTAGAAATTTTAATTTAAACTTTACTCATAAGGCATTGGTAGATTAATGGATTGCAATATTAAAAATGATGAAACCGAAGATATGAATTTATGTTTGGTTCCTCGTTAGACGAGTATGTTTACGGGCTCGACTACCCGATATCTCAGGTTCCAGGTTCGATTCCTCGCTCTGCCAACGGGGAAACGGAGGAAGTAGTTTCTGGTGACAGCAATTAATTTCTCGATGTGGTTCGGATCCCACAGTAAGCTGTAGTAGGTCCCGTTGCTAAGTAACCAATTGGTTCCTAGCCACGTAAAAATATCTCATTCTTCCGGCCACCCCTAGGTGAGCTGCTAACCAGCTCAGTGGTCTCGTTAAACTAAGATATACTTAACTTATGAAGCACTATAAAGTTGAACAAAATATGAAACGTTACGACTGATTAAACGACAGAAGTTAATTACTGGATATCTTGTCAACGAAGCATGATAAGGAGGAACAGTCAATACATATATACACATTTTCAGTAGATATCTTTTTGGTTACTAACACTTATTCTGATGTTTAGTAATGGTATAGCGCCCGTGAGGACGGCTTGTAAAGTCCGCTGTCGAGCCGAACAGGAATGTGCACATTCAACCAAAAAGAGGGAGACGGATAATTAGGTTACGTACATTTTACCGAAAGAGAAAGAAGTCCGGTAAGTCCTGCCAGTAACAGGAATCCATGAGAGATTTTTTTATTTTTTTTTTTTTATTTCTCTTCTGATGTTTATGTCCTTGTTTACGCATATGTTTATTCATATAGTATGTATGTATGTATCTATATATATATGTATATATATATATATATATATACTACTATATATATATATATACTATATATATATAATATAATATATATCTTCCTCAAATATCTCTGAAAAGAGAATATCCTAAAATATCAATTTATATATATATATATATATATATATATATATATATATTTATATATTATATATATATATAAATTGATATTTTAGGATATTCTCTTTTCAGAGATATTTGAGGGAGATATATATATATATATATATATATATATATATATATATATATATATATATATATATATATATATATATATATATATATATATATATATATATATATATATATATACACATACATACATACATACATACATACATACTATATGAATAAACATATGCGTAAACAAGGGACATAAACATCAGAAAGAGAAATAAGAAAAAAAAATAAAAAAAATCTCTCATGGATTCCTGTTACTGGCAGGACTTACCGGACTTCTTTCTCTTTCGGTAAAATGTACGTAACCTAATTATCCGTCTCCCTCTTTTTGGTTGAATGTGCACATTCCTGTTCGGCTCGACAGCGGACTTTACAAGCCGTCCTCACCAGAGATTAAGTAGACCAGAGCATTCAAATATAAAAAATCATGCCATCAATGTAAGATTGAAGTCAAGAAACAGCATTTCTCCACTTTAGGTTACAATAAGGACTCTGAGTATATACAACACTCGAGTCATTATTTATCAAAAGACTTGTTCCCTCATTGAATAGTGGTAGTTCATCGTCTCCGCTGTACCTGGCATAGTCTTCTTTCTGACCTCAATCTCATTTCTAGTCATTCTCTCTCCTCCTTTCTTAGCGAATGGTTGGTGTTTTAGTAGTCGCGGTTTAATGTTCTTATTTCACTTTTAACTTTGAATTATGCTAATTTTTAAATTAATTATTTTTAATTTTTAAATTTTAGATTGCAATTTTTATTTGTATTTTGCTTTTATTAATATAATATGTACTTTTATTTTAACAGGCTGATGATGCACAAAGTTCCTTGTGCGAAACGTTTCTTAATGAATAAATCCTTTTAACTCATCATGTGTCTTCGGCTTGTTTCTGAAGTCATGATTGTATATGGAAGTTCCTGCAGATCCTTATATTATATATATATATAGATATATCCTATATATATATATATATATATATATAATAATTATTATATAATATATTTATATATATATTTAATTAATATATATATATAGGATCTGCAGGAACTTCCATATACAATCATGACTTCAGAACAGCCGAAGACACATGATGAGTTAAAAGGATTTATTCATTAAGAAACGTTTCGCACAAGGAACTTTGTGCATCATCAGCCTGTTAAAATAAACAGGCATGTTTTACCGAATCCAGAAAAACCATTTGAAGGGAGTATTTGCTAAGATAATAAGCAACAGAATTGTGTCATTAAAAAAAAATTAACATTACTTAGGGAGTATTTGCTAAGATGATAGGCAACAGAATTGTGTCATAAAACAAATCCTTACTTTAGGGAGTATTTTCCAAGATAATAAGCAATAGAATTGTGTCAGTTAGAAAAAACATTACTTTAGGGAGTATTTGCCAAGATAATAAGCAACAGAATTGTCAGTAGAAAAGAAACTTACTTTAGGGAGTATTTGCTAAGATAATAATCAACAGAATTCAGTAGAAAAAAAAACTTACTTTAGGGAGTATTTGCTAAGAAAATAAGCAACAAATTGTGTCAGTATTAACAACAAATAAACAAAAACACATTACTTTAGTGTGAGGCAAAGTAGGCGTGTCCGTTGTTTTATGTTTACTACAACATTCGTTGCTTTCATTCATAGTATTTAAGAATGAGCTGTATTTTTTCATTCGTAAAATTTCGCGGATTAGAATGGGTAGCAATCTGGATAAATATAATAGTAGTATATAAGAAATATGAGACATTGTAAAAGTTCGTATTTCAAAACGATTTATTGTCCGTTCTCAAAATTTAGGACAAATTGAATAAAACGGTAAATGTAAAAACTCACTTATTAAAAATGAAAAAAATTAATAAATTGATTAATAGATAAAAATAGATTACAATGCAAGGAGGATGTATTAGGGTAGCAATGCATAGCACCTTCGCTTGAACATCCGAATATATAGAAGCTTAGCCTTTTCGTATAGCTGTGTACGAACCAGTTAAAGGAATAATTACCTCGCGTGCATATGCTCGTACAGAAACACAAGCGCATCAGTGGCGTGGTCGGTATGGTCTTGGCCTGCCACCTCGGTGGCCGCGAGTTCAATTCTCGGCCATTCCATTCAGGGGTGAGAAATGTGTATTTCTGGTGATAGAAGTTCACTCTCGACGTGGTTCGGAAGTTACGTAAAAAGCCGTTGGTCCCGTTGCTGAATAACCACTGGTTCCATGCGACGTAAAAATATCAAACAAAGAAACCAACAAACGTACTGAAGCACACACAAAATGGAAACACTTGTAAACGCATTTGATTCAGATCTGATAGGCGATCTTCGCCATTCGAACGGAAAAAAAAATATAAGAATGCCTGGAATCCATTTAGCACACCTCCAGATTTTCATATCCGATCCATTTACGACCTGACCGGTCTTACCTCTCCTCTTAAATCTCATAATGGACCCAGAGTTTCCCTTTTACAGTTTTATCGTCATAGGATCTGCAGGATTTCTGAGTATTTATTGCCCAGGTTCCTCCACTTTTTTTAAGAATGCCATAACGACCGTGGAATTACTTAAATCTTTTATGGGACTAATGTATCTTGATGTGAATGTTATTCGTGTCTAAAACCTATTGGTGAATAAATTAAAAAACTAGCGATGAAATCGGATGAAGTTGTATCAACGGCGCGAGAGACTGATAGCATTGGCCACATGGGCGCTTATCTGTATATTATGAAGAGAGGAGTAATGTCGGGTCTTATTCAATTATTCACTTGAATTTTCCTTTTACGAACTTTTTACTCGGCTTTGTTTCTACCTTGATGCATAGTACACACACAGACACGCACGCACGCACGCACACAAATATATATAGTATGTGTGTGTGTATAATAAGAGGAGCCCATAAAAACACCAAAATATAGAAAGAAAGTACTATATTTCAGAGATTGCTCTCTCTCTTTTTCTGAAGGGAGAGAGGGAGACAGCAGTCTGAGAAATATAGTACTTTCTTTCTATATTTTGGCGTTTTTATGGGCTCCTTTTATCAGATGGAATTCTGTTGTAACATAACATTTTTTACCAGTCATACACACACACACACACACAGACACACACACACACACACACACACACACACACATATATATATATATATATATATATATATATATATATATATATATATATATAATGTATATATGGTTGATGTCGAAAGAACTCTATGAATAAAATCATTCTCAGTATCAAAGGTCACTTAAGTAGATTCTGTATAACTGGAACAATAGATAAAATAAATATATGACAAGATATGGAAAATCTTTTTTGCAATTAAGCAGTACAACGGAAT
The DNA here is from genome assembly GCF_015104395.2 of Macrobrachium nipponense. Taxonomy (NCBI): domain Eukaryota; kingdom Metazoa; phylum Arthropoda; class Malacostraca; order Decapoda; family Palaemonidae; genus Macrobrachium; species Macrobrachium nipponense. The sequence continues at coordinate 2,747,377 of NC_087202.1, read as the reverse complement.
TATTACGAAATGAATGATACGCGCATCGCTTAATATATACGTAGTACGATTTCTCGAAAGTAATTTACCTGCATCTGTTTGGAAGCATAAGAATGCACAGTTTATATTGATGAATGAGGAGGTTCATGAGAATTCGTGCTCTTAATGTGATATAAAGAGGTCCCAGTTGAACCTTAATGGTTTTTCCATCGAGATTCACAAACAGACCACCGTTCTTACACGTAAGCATTTTATCGAGCAAACAGAATACCTTCTCAATAAAATGTTTATTACTTACGGCAACAAAGGAAGCACAATACATCCACGGAAACAAAGGGTACTTAGGGAGAGGGTGAGTTTAGTGCTGCTTGACAAAGGAGAGCCGTGTTTGCTATTGCCTTCACCCAGTCTTGGGTTGCTTTGTACTGAGATGAAAAGGTTCCTTTAGGGAAACCGTGACTTGCTTGCTTCGCGCAACAAGGCTGGAAGGAAGTGAATTCCAGCGTGGTTGTTTGTTTCTTGTTTTTCTGGAAGTCTGGTTTCGTCCAGTTGCAGCTCAAGAAGCTGATATAGACTCCAGTATTGTTTCTCTAGATTTATGGATTAAGAGGAACTTAGTTTTCGATGAAATCGTTTCTTGCTATTATAAATTTTGTTTACATTTCAACTAAGGATTTTAGTCTTCACGTGTCAACTACGTAGGTCTCTTCATAAGATTCCTTATTATGTGAAAAGAAACCAACAAAATTTCTGAGTATAACTAGTTTACTTGTTTTCACTTATTATTTTACTCATATATAAACAAGTTATGCTCAGTAATTTTGTTGGTAATTCTTTTTACATCTTCAGAATAAAACTGAAAGAAGTTTTTGTTTTTGTCTGATTCCTTGTTATTTCCGTCATTAAATTGGGGGGTCGGAGGGTGGGGGGCGTCTATGCCATCACTTCCTGTAAGAATTACATACCTTATGACTGTCGGAGTCAGTTTATTTTATTTTATTTTTTTTTTTACGTGGAAAGAGACAAAATTATAAATACAAAATTCGAAATAAAAAGTAAGAACCACTTGCAATAAATAGAAGTAATGATTATTGGGTACACGCAATGTTGCAAATGCAAGTCGTTGGTTTATGCAGCGAGGAGAGTAAAATTCTCGTATTTCAGAAACCGTTCTGACGTGGAAGATCATCAACAAAACGGAAAACACTCCCGAGTCTTCTTATGTCAGCCTCACAGACAGATGCTGCCTCTTCGTCTTCGATGTTTTAGAGAGACCAGGGCTGCAAAACAAGGATGGGGAAGAAACGTAAAAGATACGATGGGAAATGTCACGCCCGTGGAAGCATCTCGGTGGGAATCTGTCAGAACTAGGAAATTTCAACTCAGGGTTTTTTTTTATTTTATTTATTTATTTTGGTGTCTTCAATAGATATTTTTTATTGGTATAATGTTTCTTCAAATTCGTGCCTTTGATAGTGTTCCTTCCCGAGTTTTTCTTTATTATATATATATTTTGTTTGTATCTTCAATAGAAATTTTTATTGGTATCAAGTTTGTTCATATTCGTGCATTGAATAATATAATAATAATAATAATAATAATAATAATAATATAATAATAATAATAATAATAATAATAATAATAATAATAATAATAGTAGTAATAAATGGTTTTGGTAGAAGACCCTCTTTTAGGCAAATACTGTTTAAAAAGGATGGCAGAATTAAGCGAGTTGATTTTATATATTGTTTTTTTCTATTTTCCTTACAATTCGCTTCTCAGGCTCAGCGATGTTTCTGAGTAACTGGCCAATATTCATATAAGGTATTTTCAAAACATTGTAAATGTTGAAGAAATCTTTTATTAGAACAGGATATCAGATCCAGGTCAAGCAGGGGTCGTCGTCAGTGCCGGTGTTATTCCGTAAGCGTAGTTCAGTTCGGGCCAGGGTCGTCTTTGGTTTAAGGGCTGGTATTGGTGCTGGTATAGCTGGTGTCACGTGACGTTTCGACCTTCTCGTAGGTCATCTTCGGACGAGTCGGTTGAAGAGACTGTAGGAAGAAAGTTTGCGGAATAGTATTTATAGCGGCATGGACCTAGAGTTGCATTCTCAATGGTCGGGCCGGTCTTGGGCGAAGCCTTGGACTTCGAAGGTCTCGGGGATTCTCTCGTGCGAGCGCCACTGTAGTGTGCCTGGGGATGAACGTCAGGAATTCCGTCTGTAGCAGGAATCGTATCATCCTGTGGGGGCTCCTGATTATCTGGCATCGTCGGGGGGTCGCTCGCTGCTCTCCGGGCGGCGGTGGGAAGGAGAAACGTTTCTTGAGTTATATTTAAGTTTGGTTTCTCCTTACCTATATAGAAAGGGCTTTCTAGGAGGCGCAGACGTCGGGGATCTGTTGTCTGATCTATTATTATGATATTAGGGATGATATCATTTCTTTTTATCCGTTTGTTATGAGCAGTCCTGGCGTGGTTGAATATGGCTCCTTCTTGGGCGTGGCAGGAGAGATTCGCTTGGTGGAGAAACGCATGCAGGTCATACCGACGTATTTGCCGAGGCATCCTCGGACGTGGCATGTGTAACGGTAGACACACTCGTCTTCTTCAAGGGATCCTGCAGGGGCGCCGAAGGGTTGTTTCTCATCACCAGGCTGCTCGTCTTCTTCGTTTTAATAATATATAAATTATTTTAATATTTCTGTCTGGGGTCGGCGGGGCTGACGTTTTCCTCGATGATCTTTTTTGAGGGCTTGTTCGTCCTCCTTGTACCTCCGGTGGAAGTGCCTCCTTGTAGAAAAGCTTGATGGGCTCTGCAACGTCGGGGCGGGCTTCCTGGTGGTACCAGGCTTCCATACTTTTCCTTATTGACTCATCAACAGCACGATTGGTGTGTCCGTTGTCGACGAGGACCTGGGCGGCGCGCTCCAACTCACTGTGTGTCATTCCAGGAGGAGCAGTGTGAGAGGGCCCTCTTGACGAAGGCGCTGATGGTGGAGCAGCGCTTATACCTCTCAGGGCACCACTCTCACCGGTCTGCCACATTCCCAGTTCGTCGGCTTCGTGTACACCCTCGTGCTGAATTCGGAATCTCGCTGTTCGACAAGGACGTCAAGGAAGGGGAGGCGGCGATCTTGGCAATGTTCAATCGTGAACGTGAGGCAGCTGTGGTCGTGGAATGCACGTCGCAGCTGCTCTATCTCATCCTGGGAGTCGGCACAGACGAAGGTGTCATCGATGTAGCGCACGTACATCCTCGGTTTTCTGGAAATCTGGAAGACCCTCTCTTCGACGTACCATATATGAAATTGCGAAAAGGACTTCAAAGGGGAGATCACATCGCCACGCCGTCGATCTGGGTGAACATATAGTTGCGGTGATCAGCAAAAGGGGCCTTCTTAGTGCGATTTCCAGCAGGGGCTCGAAGGGCATGCTCTGGGATGTTTAAGGATGGAGTGTCGGGGTCCCTGTAAACTCTGTCCAAAATCATTTGTATGGTCTCGTCAACAGGGACGTTGGTGAACAGGGACTCTACATTCATCGAAGCGATGCATCCTCCGGGGGGCGTTACTCGTAGGGCGTCCAAGAACTCGGCCGACGACTTCAGGCTGTGCCTATCTGGGACGTACTGGGGTCAAGATGGTGTTGAGTTTCTTGGCCAACAGGTACGTAGGGCAGGGATCTGGCTGATTATGGGGCGAAGGGGTTCCCTTGTTTATGGGACTTAACATTCCCATAGATGTAGTCCTAAGTCATGGTAACCCGTTATGGGTGGCACATGCGTTCGAGGCGGCGTTGACCGTTTCAATAATCCGGTTGGCCTCTCGCTTGATGTCGTCGACGGGGTTCTTGGCGATTCTGTGGAATTTCGTGGAGTCCGCCAGGATTTCTTCAACCTTCCGGCGGTATTCCTCAGACTGAGGAATACCGCCGGAAGATTGAAGAAATGAGAATGCAACTCTAGGTCCGTGCCGCTATAAATACCGCTCCGCAAACTTTCTTGCTACAGTCTATTCCCAATATGAATAATGGACAGTTACTCAGAAACATCGCTGAGCCTGAGAAGCGAATTGTAAGGAAAATAGAAAAAACAATATATAAAATCAACTCGCTTAATTCTGCCATCCTTTTTAATAATAATAATAATAATAATAATAATAATAATAATAATAATAATAATAATAATAATAATAATAACATAGTATTTTTTATTAAAAGTAATTGCTAACTCTGCGTAAATTTTAAAAATGTTCTTCTCTATAAAAATTAACGCAGCTGAGCAGCAATACTTTTAATAAAACATGTTTAAAAGAGGGTATACTTCCAGCATACAACACAACAACAACAACAACAACAATAATAATAATAATAATAATAATAATAATAATAATAATAATAATAATAATAGTAATAATAATAATAATAATGGGAAAGTAAATCCACACAATAGCTGGTTCACTTAAGGTAGATTCTTGGATGAGCTCTATGATTGCGATACGTTTGTTTGGCGGCCGCTGATTGGCTGGTACCGGGAGGTAGTCAGTTCCCAGCCAATCAGCGGCTGCCAAACGAACGTCTCGCAATCATAGGGCTCACCTAAGAATCTTCCTTAAGTGAACCAGCTATAGTATGCATGTTTGGTTTTGTTATTTAAAATATTTACAGCAGAAATCTTACGATGACCTGGTGTAGATATTTTGAATAACAAAACAAAAAAGACATACTACTATGGATTTTACTTTCCTCGATATACGTTTCGTATAATACTCTGATAAGGAAAAGTACTCGAATCATATTAGAGATATATTTACATTTTTCTACCTGCTTCCTTTGCTGTTAAGATATAAATTCATTCGGTATCAAGTATTAATGAAATAACTGAGAGATAAATACGACTGCCTCGACCTCTCTCTCTCAAGCAGCATCTGCGAGCAATGTCGTAGAATAAACCTTCCTTCCGATAGTTAATTTTTATTTACGCCTTTCTCATTTGAATACAGAATCCGCAGCGATACATTATCCGCATTTCATTGAAACGTGCTCGCTCGGCGAGAGCATAGCGAGATTAATATTTTCCCGAAATGGTCCAGAACCCAGGTGGTCGGGGTATGAATTCGGCCTTCATTTCCTGTATCTATTTGGGTATTTGTTTATTTCTGTATTTTACTTTTTTTTATTTGTTCTGTCAAGTTAGATAATACGAGTTAAGGGCTTAGCCATTTTTAGATCGCTCGAGAGAGAGAGAGAGAGAGAAGAGAGAGGGATGGAATTTTGCCGGTATTACCCGTATGATTTCATTAGGAAGTAATTTTGATATGGTGTTCCGACATAGCCCATCCTTCCTTAGTTGAGAGAGAGAGAGAGAGAGAGAGAGAGAGAGAGAGAGAGAGAGAGAGATTTGCTGGTATTGTTAGGAAGCAATTTCAATATGGTTTTCCAACATAGTCTATCCATCTTCAGTCGACATCCCACATAACTTACCAAAACGTAAGTCCTGCATACTATATACCTTCTCTGAAAACGACTTGGGGACGAATTAACAACGTAGTGAACTTTGTTATTGTTAGAGTATTTCGTTTTTGTTTAAAAAAATACCATTGTTGGTTATACAGAGTTCGCTAAAGTTCTCTTAGTAGAATTAGATAGACGTTTCTTGACCTGCACTGAATGAGAACAGTGCTGTCTCTTTGCTCAGTGTAAACCCAGAGAGCTAAGAAGATAAACTGGCTAATGAATTCATATAGAAGAATGAAAACAGTAGCTATGGACACAGATGACACTGATGTTTATGTTTTAAGAGCCAGCATGACTCCTGCGTGTTTAGTAAAAGGAAATGTAATGGTAAGGACCTTTATCTTTGCTTTGAAATAATATATTGTTCATCTTTTTCCGCTTTTATTAATTTATTTAACGCATTGTATAGCAGAGATAAACTTTCATGTATTAATATATTTCACTTGACATTTCCTTTTAGCTTGTATTCAAGAAATCAATAAAGTGCTTTTAATAAAAAGACCTTAAGTATTTGAACAGGTTATAAGAAAAGTGGAAACAATGGAAAGCAATAGATTACTAACTGTTATGAGCCAATTAGCGTATTTTGACCACGTCAAAAAAAAAGCTGTCTAAAAATTTTATATCCCATATTTTTAAAAAGTATCTGTGGTAGGGAGGACCCGTTTTACATTATCACCGCAGGCCCGGAAAGTATGTGATCATCTGTTTCAGAGTATTTGATAAATGCCTTTCAACAGGGGGTACTTAAAAAAAAATTAAAACTCCCGTTCTGGTGTCCATTAATTTTTTTTTTTTTTACTTTCTGTGGAAAAACCAACAACTGACAGAGTACTAATGTGTGCATATTTCCCCCCGCCCTGCCATTATTCACATGCCAGACATAGCAAGGAATATATTTGTCACCGTTTTTGGCAATTTGAAAACCCCCCTCGCCCATCTTTGGCCTAAAAGTTGAGAGAGGTAAACTAATATATTTCAAAGCGAGATGTATCTTTCGGTGGATTAATAGCTGGGAGAGGAACTATTTACCATTATCATTATTGTTAAGAAATTCAGTCTCGTGAAGAACAATTTGTTAAAAAATCCACAATTATATGTTTTTTTACATAGAAATATTTTTAACATATGATTGTAGATTTTTTTAACCTTTTTTTATTATTATTATTATTATTATTATTATTATTATTATTATTATTATTATTATTATTATTATTATTTTAATCACAGTCATCATTTTCGACTGGGTGGTTTTTTACTGTGTGGGGTTCCGGGTTTGCATCCTTCCTCCTTAGGGTACATCACTTTTCTCACTATGTGTGTTATTATTTATTATTATTATTATTATTATTATTATTATTATTATTATTATTATTATTATTATTATTATTTAGTCAGTAGATAAAACCTATTCACATTGAACAAGCCCACCAAAAGGGCCAGACTTGAAATTCAAGCTTCCAAACAATATTAAGGTGTTCATAAGGAAGGAGTAAGAGGAGGTAAAGGAAAATACAGAGAGAAGAGATACAACTTATTATTAAAAATTTAAAAAAATAAGAAATACTAGATAGATAGATAAAAATATATTAAAATTCAAGAAGAATAGTATTAGAGTAGTGATGCATTGCCTTTTCGCTTGAACTTCTGATGTTCCAACTGCACGACATTCTCTGGGAGTCTGTTCCAGTGGTGTGAGAAATTACAGTTACTTTTACTAAGTATGTAAGTAATGCTGGCTACAAAACTTAATTGTTCGCAAGGAAAGTTGCAAATACATTTATTTGTTTAAGTACCATCAGTGTCATCTATGTACCCATAGCTACTAATCTCTTCAGCGTTATATATGAAATCATTCATTAATTCCTCTTCCCCTTAGGCGGTTAGTGCCGCCAGTGGACCTCATTTAGTGCCCTGTAGGCATTACTTAAGGTTCTTTGCAGCGTGTCTTCCTTAGGCCCCTAGCTGCAACCACTTTCGTTCCTTTTACCGTACCTCCTTTCATATTCTCTTTCTTCCATCTTACTTTCCACCCTCTCCCAATACTCGATTCATTGTGCAACTGCTTTGAGGTTTTCCCTCTCTTACACCTTTCATACCTTTTACTGTCAGTTTCCATTTCAGCGCTGAATGACATAGGTCCCAGTGCTTGGCCTTTGGCCTAAATTCTGTATTCACTATTCAACTCAACTAATTTTCCTTCCCAGCTTCTTGTGGGGTGTATTGAATGAGGGAATGGAATTGTTGTTATTCAGAGTAGGTCTAGAAATATCTATGTAAGTATACGAAGAGACCTTTAGCGAATTTTGCGTAACGGAAATTGGCATCTCGTGAGCAAAGGAAAGAATTGACAGCTTTCTTTGCACGGAGATCATTCTTTAGACCTGTTGGACCTAAGCGCTTTGCAAATGAAAGTTTGACGAGAAATTCCTCTCCAGCCGAACCATACATCTTGCCTAGAAGTTTATTGGCTTTGTTGTATCCACTTTTAGGGGAAAAGGAGAGTTTTATTAGCCCAATATGAAGTTAATTGCTTTTCCTTTATCCTATTTTAGTGGAAAGGTGGGTGTGAGGAGAGTTTTTTTAGCCGAATAAGATAGCTAATATATCCATTGCTATGTCCGCGAGTAAATAACGGCTTTGAGTGACACGAGCATTTAATTTTCGTGTTACAGGATAGTTTAAAAACGTATCTGAAAAACACAAAGCCCATATTTTGTATTGTCCCATGTTCAAACTCATGGAAGTGTACTTTCGTGGCATATGGTGATACTGTACAACTTTTCTTCCCAGCCTTTTTTACTGTTACAAAATAAATAAACAAATAAATGAATAAGATAAAATAAAAGTTGGGACTCGCTCTTTAGGTATGGTAAGAATGAAATCTTTCATTTTGTTTTTCCTTTACCATGTGTAGCATGCGCAGTGACCCTTTTTTCAATAAAAAAAAGACACTCACATCAAGTATCAAAATCAGTGTCCTAGTTACAATGATTGCGCCAACACTCAGTATTCAAAATATATATCGACCTCTAAATTTAATTAGCAAAGGTATTGTTCAATTTTTCTATCCTGTAAATGCTAAACTAGAACCAATAGATTCGTCATATCTATAACAACACTATTTGCAACATCAAACACCTATTAAAAATCGTGGGGTGTCGACCTTCCCACCGAGCAAGTAAACTTCCTCATCGTTTCGAGAAATACGATATTGTAAACGCCTTAATCTGCATCCTAGCTTTTTATGCTTTCCTTCCATTCTTATTTTCATCAGCAAAACTAGCTTCCAAGTAGAGAAGAATGCTTTCAGAATTGTGTTGTTGTCATACGCAAGAGAAGCGAGGTAGAAATTGAGAATCATTGACGATAGCATAAGGGTAGCAACCACATTCTGAAACCGTCAAGGAAACTCCTTGGTCTGGGTGGGTTCAGTAGAGATGTTTAGGCCTTGTCCACATAATCAACAAAGGGTTTTTAAACTTGTAGACATTAGGAGCCTGCTGTGAAGAAGTAGAATGTGCCAAAATGTTACCATTTACAGCCAGTTCTTATCCTCCCCTTACATATTATATGAATAATATTACACAGCTAGGGTGGAAATCAACGGGAAAAGTGAATTGTTATAAACCTCTATACTATTTTTGTTTCTACTACTACTCCTGCTGCTGCTGCTGCTGCTAATAATAATAATAATAATAATAATAATAATAATATAATAATAATAATAATAATAATAATAATAATAATAATAATAATAATAATAATAATAATAAATTTTCTTTGTAATGAAATAACGACATGACCTTAAAACATCACATATACCTACGAGTATTATTATGACAATATGACTATAAAGTTACTATGAGAGAGAGAGAGAGAGAGAGAGAGAGTTCTTATCCTCCTCATATTATATGAATAATAATGTTGTGAAGATGATAAAGCAAAACAAAACGTTAAACTAAACGTATGGTGGATTTGTTATAATAACAATAAACAGCAAAGTATAATTTCCTAAAGGTTCCACAATAATAAAAAGAAAATGTTAACAGTTCGTGTATAATTTAAAAACACTTTACACTGCAAAATGTTTTTTTAAATTATACACGAACTATTAACATTTTTTTTTTTTTATCATTGTGGACCCCTTAGAACAATATATATACTTTAGCGATAGAGAGTTTTTTCCAAAGGATACTTTGAAGCAAGGCCCAAAATCAGCTGTTTTATTTGCTGGTGAAGAACAAGGAAGGAAAATTCGTAGTTTAATCCAGAGTTAAGTTAGTAGCCAAAATTCGGATTAAAGCAGCATTTAAACCCAGTTGACTATATGTATAAGTCATACAATTTAAACTGCAATGACCTTAGGACCTGTAAACGACAGAAAAATGAATTAAATGAAATATGATGATTATTATTTCAGGAGATGGAACCTATTCACATGGAACAAGCGCTCCAAAGGGGCCACTGACTTGAAATTCATGCTTCCAAAGGATGTTGATTTCAGCCTCCCACCGCTAGACCCCACAACGCTGCAGCAGTAACTGATCATGATACAGAGCCAGTGTTTTTTCATCGGCCTGTGGGAGACGCGAGCCATTATACATCAGAGTGGCATGCCACGACACTAATCACTATACCAGCGGTCCTGCTAATAGCATTCACATTGCGATAAAGGTTGGAATGCAGCAATAATGGACGACGTAAATGAAGTCGAAACAAATATAATAAAAGAAAATCTCTGACCATGAAAGAAATCGCTTGTAGCCTTCGTGAGGGTCTAAGCTAGAAATTTATTTGTTTGTTTTCCAGGAATCTTGTCAAATATCCGGAAATGCTTCCAGTCCTTATGGACGAAATTATTTGGGCATTTCTTGATATATTTTCCAGGCCCTTTTACAGAGGAAGGAACGAAATGGGAAACAGCTGATGTGGAAATAGACAGAAAAAGTGAATTGTTATAAACCTTTATACTACTATTTCTACTATTAATACTTATGCTGCGGCTACTGCTGCTGCTGCTGCTGCTAATAATAATAATAATAATAATAATAATATAATAATAATAATAATAATAATAATAATAATAATAATAATAATAATAATTAATATTATTATGATTGAAAAAGAAACCCACAAAATCACTGTGTAACGTGTTTACTTCTAAGTATTTACATTTAAATTTACTCCACACTCGAAATACTTAGAAGTAAACCTGTTACACAATGATTTTGTGGGTTTCTTTTTCAATCTTCAGAAGAAAACCGAAAGAAGTTTTTGTTTGGTTCATTATTATGATTATTATTATTATTATTTTACTATGTTTGACCTCTGATTTCAGAGTAATATATACTGTATATATATATATATATATATATATATATATATAATATATATATATATATATATATATATATATATATGCAATTAAAAATGACATGATCTTAAAATATAACATATACCTGCGAGCATTATTAAAACAATATGCCTTTAAAGTTCCTATGTAGTATCCCTCTTGAATTTACGAAGGGAGAGAGAGAGAGAGAGAGAGAGAGAGAGAGAGAGAGAGAGAGAGAGAGAGAGAGAGAGAGAGAATAGCTTGAGCTAATGGTATTCTGTAGCACTCTTACAATTTCATTCATTCCATGATTGGTGCTATATAATTATTAGACGAATTCCATAACTCTCGTTCAGGAGGGGGGTGATTTATCTACGGGCTGCTCTATGAGCAAGAGCCCGTGCTGGCATAACAGTGATATTCCAAGACCCTTTAAGAAAAGGTCTTGAGAAAAACGGCTAAATTCCATTGTTGGAGTATAGCACCAATTGGTGGTATGTACAAAGTCACATTACAATGGAAATTACTTTTCAATACAAAAAACAGTTGGTTACAGGTTAAAATAGTTCAATTTTACGTTATTTCTTACATATTAAACGTATTCAGGTCTACGAACTGTTATTTGTGGTTTAATCTTTATGGTGGCAGCGATATTTAGTTGATATGAATCTTTATTTCTTATTTTTTTTTTTTCTTATGTTTTTTAAATGTCTACGGCAGAACATTGGATGTACATTATTGATTCATATATATATTATATGTGTGTGTATTTATATCCGTTATGTAGTGTATATATATATATATATATATATATATATATATATATATATATATATATAATAACACTTCATAATTAGGACATAAAACAGTCAGTTGTATACAAGAATATGTAGTAAGTATGATACAGATATCGTTTGAAAAAAAAAGTAACACACATACGTGCATTTGAGATAAAACTGTCACAGAGAGAGAGAGAGAGAGAGAGGGAGGGTGATAATGGTTTATATTTCGTCTGCAAGTTTTCTGGCTGCTTTGCAAAGACAGCGCCCGAGAGAGAAAGGAGTCAAGCAACCGGAAAAACTCCAAACTTCCAAACAATGCTCTGCCCCCAACACCCCCCCTCCCTTTTCACCAGATGGTTTTTTGAGAGGGACATTAGGCAACGCTGCTCTCCGTCATTTTTCTATGGCAGTGGAAGAAAAATCTGACTTTCATGCGATGGAAGTGGCAGAGAATAACTCTCTCTTTATGGGCCTCGTGTTTTTCCTGTGGTACGCGTCGTGGGGGGAAAAAAGAAGTTCGTTTCTTTAAAATTTTATTCAGACTGTCGTTTCGTATATTATTTTATTGTTTTTATTCTATTTCAGTTTTTGTAGTCTTCATTTTTATTTATATTATTATATTCATTATGGTATTATTGTTAGTATTTTTGCTGTATTTATTTTTGCTATTTTTATTTTCAAAAGTATTACTACATGTTATTTTACAATTTTTATCTTTATTTTCATGATTTTATTTTTTTTTATTTTGAATTTTTATTATTATTTTAATTAATTATTATTTTATTAATCTATTTATATTTTTATTTTCATTTCTATAATTTTAATTTTATTTTATCATTATTATATTAATTTTTTATTATATTGTTTATTACTTAATTTTTATTTTCACAGTTATTATTATTAGTTTGTTTTTATTTTCATTTTTTTATAAATGCTTATTTTTAATTTGAATTCTTATAATTATTTTATAAACATTTATATTTTATTATTTTTAAACATTTATTTACATTTTTATTTTTTCAATTTATTTTCATTATTATTAATTTAGTTTGTATTCTGATATGCATTATATTTATTTTTGTTTTTATATATATTTTTTTTATTTTTTATAATTTTTATGTTTTAATTTGTATTACTTTTATTTTTATTTTTTCATTTTTATTTTTATTATTATTCTTTTTTTGATTTATATTCCTATTATTTTACTTTATTTATTTCTAGTTTTAATTTTTTATTTTTTTTATTATATTTAGTTGTTATTATTTTATTTTTTCATTATTATTTTATTTTTTGTGTTTTTAAAAAATTATAATATATTGTTATTATTTTTGTTTTCTATTTTTTTTATTGTTTTTCATTTTTCTAGTAGTATTCCTGTTTTCCTTATTATTTTCTATTATTTTACTGTCTATTATTTTTATGTTATTTTCATTTTATTATTTTATATTTTTTTTTATTTTTCATTATATTTATTATTGTTATTTTATTCATATTATTTTTATTATATTATTATTGTTTTTATTTATATTTTTTATTTTGTTTTATTTTACAAAATTATTACTATTATTTTTTACTTTTATATTTATTATTATTATTATTATTTATTATTTTTCTTATTATTATTATTATTTTTTATATTTTTACTTATAATTATTATTTCTTTTTAATATTATTTATTTTTGAAATTTTATTGTCAGCATTTTCTAATTTTCTTTATATTTTTTCCATTTTATTCGTAATTTTTAATTATAATTATTTATAGTGTTACTTTATTTTATTTTTATTTTATTTTTATATTATAATTCTTATATATAAAATTTTATTATTCTCATTTCTTAATTAATTTTATTTATATTTTTAGTGTTACTTTATTTTGTTATTTATTTTTATAATTTCTATTTTTATTTATAAATGTTTTTATTCCATTTTTAATTAATTTTTTTATATATTTTTGTCAATTTCATTTTTATTTAATTTTAATGTTTTATTATTTTTATTATTATTTTTATTGTAATTTTTTATTAGTATTTTATTTGTATTTTATTTTCATTTCTGAAATTACGTTTCAATTTTAATTATTATTTTTTTAATTTTTATCTCTATACTGGAAGTTAACCCTCTTAAACATGTTGTTCATCTGTATTAATTTTATATAGGCCTTTTTTCCTAATTATGGCTTACTCTTTGTTGCTTAAACTGGTGAGCAACGCACCTAAGGTTGGTATGTCTAAAATAGGTAATTATGAAAATCAATCTTAATTTTATTCAAATATGCCTGTGGCTGTAGTTAAACATTCCTTGTATAAGCCGTAGTGTTTTTCAACTCTATCCAGGTGTCCCTCATCGCCTGTTCTAAACATGTCCTCCGCGCCCTACTGAAATTTGTTCCAAGAAGGCCCTGTTCCCCGACCACCGTGGACGTATGTTCACCCCGATCGACGGTGTGGCGATGGGCTTCTCCTTCGGAGTCTTGTGCGCCAATTTTTACATGGTAACTGTCGAGCAGAAGGTCATCGAAAACAACGACCTGCTGACAATGTACGTCGTGGCTAATTCTCGGGAGGAAATCAATGCACTGAGGAGGCGTCCCTTCCACAAAGTCTTCACAAAACCAACGGACCTGGGTCTGTGTCTCAACGGAGAGAGTGAGTATCCCGAGAGGTACTTACAAGTGCTCCACAATCAGTGCTTATGTGAGAATAGAGGCTTCCCCTCCGCCACCCTTGCTCTCCCCACTTACCCTGCTCCTCCTGGAACGATACTCCACGATGAACTAGAGGGAGCTGTTGTCCAGATCCCTGTTGATAACGGCAACCCCAATCAAGAAATAGAGAAGTCTCTCCGAAGGAACCGTTGGAAGATTGTACCAACAGGAACCACGCTCCGACGCCCTTGAACAGGTCCGACGTTTTTTTAATATATATATAAATGGCACTTCCACAGGAAGTATAAGGAAGACGAGGAAGTCCTTAAGAAAATCATCAAAGAAAACGTCTGTCCTACCAATCCTGATATGACGATCCATCTGATTATTTATTGTAAAAGTAGAAAAACCAGCAGCAGCCTGGTGATGAAGAATAATCCAGCCTCTCCTACGCAGCAGGACCCCTTGAAGAAGACCAACCTGGTGTACCGGTACTCATGCCCCGCCCAAGGATGTGCCTATCGAAGAGAATTTCCTGCCACACACAGGAGGGAGGGAGAAATATTCAACCATGCCAGGACTGCCCACATAATCAGAGGACCAATCATAATATAGCAGCAGGTGGGCAGAATCAACAAGATCGTCACACGGCTCGCAACAACGCGCAGAAATCCCCTCAGGCAGCCAATCATATCTCGACCACGGATCTGACCACGCCTACCCCTATTATATATAAAAGCTGACCCGTCAACGATGCCCATCCAGAACGTCCCTTGCACGTCCAGGTGATGGCCAGGGAGAGGGTCGAAGCATGTCGACACTAGAGAAGATACAGTATCAATAAAAAAATACCGTATCAGAGATTTTGTAACTGAGATTACTATCAACGATCCCATTGTAGACTCCAAATCGATAGTATGATACAACCTGAATAAGATGTATATATCTTATTCAGGTTATATTATATATATATATTATATCTATATATATATTATATATATATATATATATACTTCAGGATGTATCATACTATCGATTTGGAGACTACAACGGGATCGTAGATAGTAATCTCCGTTACAAAATCTCTGATATGGTATTTTCTTATTGATACTGTATCTTCTCTAGTGTCGACATGCTTCGACCCTCTCCCTGGCCATCACCTGGACGTGCAAGGGACGTTCTGGATGGGCATCATTAACGAGTCAGCTTTTATATATAGCAGGGGTAGGCGTGGTTGCAAGCCGTGTGACGATCTTGTTGATTCTGCCCACCTGCAGCTATATTATGATTGGTCCTCTGATTATGTGGGCAGTCTTGGCCTGGTTGAACATTTCTCCCTCCCTCCTGTGCGTGGCAGGAAATTCTCTTCGAGAGGCACATCCTTGGGCCGAGCATGAGTACCGGTACACTGGGTTGGTCTTCTTCAAGAGGTCCTGCTGCGTAGGAGAGGCTGGATTATTCTTCATCACCAGGCTGCTGCTGGTTTTTCTACTTTTACAATAAATAATCAGATGGATCGTCATATCAGAATTGGTAGGGCAGACGTTTTCTTTGATGATTTTCTTAACGGCTTCCTCGTCTTCCTTATACTTCCTAGGGAAGTGCCATTCATATATATATTAAAAAAAAAACGTCGGACCTGTTCTGGGGCGTCGGAGAATGGCTGCTTCCTGCACAAATTATAATTATTATTCGTTTTATTTTCTAATTTTATTATTTTAATTAATTCTTATTTTCATTATTTCATTGTATTATTATTTTCATTTTTATTTATTACTTTTTATTTTATTTTCAATATTAATTTATGTTAATTATTGTTTTTATCTTTTATTTTATTGGTTTTATTTATTTTTTATTTTTATTTTTTATTTTATTTCATTATTATTATTATTTTTATTTTTTATATTATTATATTTATTTGTATTTTTATTATTTAAATAATGGATTAATAAGAAAATATTGTATCAGAGATTATGTAACGAGATTACTATTTTATGATCCAAATCGATAGCATGATACAACCTGATAAGATATCCTATATATATATATATATATAGATATATATATATATATATATATATATATATATATATATATATATTTATTATATAGTATAGTATATATATATATATATATATATATATATATATATATATATATATATGTGTGTGTGTGTGTGTGTGTGTGTGTAACTGAATCACGAAAGTTAGGAACGTAATAAATCCTTAAAATAAAAGATCTTGCAGATCCTCCCCGTTCGTTTATTTTTCCTTCGTGGCATATATCTTTATATATACATATATATAATTATATATTATATATTATATATTATATTAATATATATATATTATTATATATTAATATTTATATATATAGTATACATATATATATATTATTTCTTTATATAATAGAATATATAAGATATATAAAAATATATAAATAATAAAATTAAAATAAAAATAATAATAAATTAAGTAAAATAAAATAAAAAAATAAAAATAAAATACAATTACTATAAAATACTAAATATATATCTATTCAGGTGTATCATATTATCGATTTAGAGAATACAACGGGAGGGATCATAGATAGTAATCTCCATTACAAAATTCTCTGATACAATATTTTTCTTATTGATCCATTATTTAAATAATAAAAATACAAATAAATATAAATAACACATAAAAAATGAAAATAATAATAATAATGAAATAAAATATTAAAAATAAAAAAAAAAAAAATAAAAAATAAATAAAACCAATAAAAATTAAAAATAAAAAACAATAATTAACATAAATTAATATTGAAAATCAAAATCAAAAGTAAAAAAAAATAAAAAAAAAAATAAAAATGAAAATAATACAATTAAATAATAAAAAATAACAAATAATACAAATAATAAAATTAAAAATAAAACGAATAATAATAATTAATATTCGAAGGAAGCAGGGCCTTTCTCGGATACAGGTCTTATTTAAAAAGAATGACAGTAATTGAATTTATCTTATAAAGAATTTTCTCTCTATTTTTCTGATAATTCGTCTTTCATAATCTGCGAGACTGTTAAGTAATTGGCTTTCTATATTCATGATGTTATTGCGTCAAGGTCTGGTATTACCAATACTAAAATATATGAAAGATATATATACATATCTATATATATATATATATATATATATATATATATATATATATATATATATATATAAATATATATACACTCACACACACACACACACACACACGCACACACATATATATATATATACACTGCATTCAAAGTGACAGTTTCTATCAAACCAGTATGATATTTTTGCTCAGAATATAGGATCATTGCAAATATTTAGCAATGAATGCAAATGAAAAGATAGAAATGCAAAAACGATTAAATTATATATGCTCACCAAATTCTATCTAACTAAATTATATACATTATAAGTACACATCACGTTTCCAACTAGAGATTAAAACGCTTCAAGTCTTCTTAAACGTCTGGTAATTTAGAAATTCGTTGCTATCGTGATTTTATCAGTGACCACTTTTGTTCATATAATTTTAATCCTGGAAATGAAATGGGGTGAGAGATAGAGAAATGTGAGATCGCGGATTAATCAGTATTACAGGATTTAACGTCATTCAAGGGATTCATCTGGAAGAGAGCCATTTAAAAGTAATCCCTCATGGCACTAATGAGACTTTTTGGTGTGGCTAATATCTCTCTCTCTCTCTCTCTCTCTCTGTTTGATTACTGATTTACAATTTTACTTATCTTGAATGACTATTTTTCCTGTCATATTAAGCTCCATTATATATATATATATATATATATATAATATATATATATATATATATATATATATATATGCATGCAGAAGCCAGGTACTATGTCGTACCTCTAAGTAAATGGGATATAATCCACAATGAAGTAAAATCCTTCTGTAGTTTAAAATAAGAAATATGAATTTGAAACTACAGAAGTATTTTACTTCATTGTGGATTGTGTCCCCATATATATATATATATATATATATATATATATATATATATATATATATATATATATATATATATATATATCATTAATGTTGTTAGATATTTTTTTGTAAGGAATGTTCCTTGTTAAATTATTATGTTTGTTATCTATTATGTATGTTATTATGTATGTTATTATGTATTCTATATATATATATATATATAAGTCATATCACATTACCGTGATTCATATACATATATCGAGCTACAATGTCCTTTAATATCTAATTCGCTCTACCTCGGAATTAATATATTTTCATATATGCTTAACCGAAGGGGAATTTTTTCTCGATAATATTTACCTGTACTTGGGCGCGAACGCAGGTACACATTATAAATCCAGGAACGTCAGTGGAAGCATAACCACCCAACCACCGCGAGAGGCTTAAAGGTATATGTCGTCTCTCACCTCAAATACTTTCTCGCGCTGAAGTATTCGTTGGTTTGGAGTACAACATCAACCCGCCTCGACTCCGGTAGTTAAGTAGCGCTTTTGACAACACGTAGCATTTTACATAAGTCATATCACATTACCCGCCCCGTGATTCATATACATATATCGAGCTACAATGTCCTTTAATACTAATTCGCTCTACCTCGGAATTAATATATTTTCATATATGCTTAACCGAAGGGGAATTTTTTTAGATTTTTTTCTTCGATAATAGATTACCTGTACTGGGCGCAAAGAACGCAGGTACAATTATAAATCCAGGAACGTCAGTGGAAGCTATAACCACCCAACCACCGCGAGACGGGCTTAAAGGTTATATGTCGTCTCTCACCTAAGAACTCAAATACTTTGCTCGCGCTGAAGTATCGTGGTTTGGAGACCAAGCATCACCCGCCTCGCCTCGACTAACCGGTAGGTTAAGTAGCGCTTTTGACAACGCCCGTAGCATTTTACATAAGTCATATCACATTACCGTGATTCATATACATATATCGAGCTACAATGTCCTTTAATATCTAATTCGCTCTACCTCGAATTAATATATTTTTCATATTATGCTTAACCGAAGGGGAATTTTTTCTCGATAATAGATTTACCTGTACTTGGGCGCGAACGCAGGTACATTATAAATCAGGAACGTCAGTGGAAGCTATAACCACCCAACCACCGCGAGAGGCTTAAAGGTATATGTCGTCTCTCACCTCAAATACTTTCTCGCGCTGAAGTATTCGTTGGTTGGAGACAACATCAACCCGCCTCGACTCCGGTAGTTAAGTAGCGCTTTTGACAACACGTATCATTTTACATAAGTCATATCACATTACCGTGATTCATATACATATCGAGCTACAATGTCCTTTTAAATATCTAATTCGCTCTACCTCGGAATTAATATATTTTCATATATGCTTAACCGAAGGGGATTTTTCTCGATAATAGATTTACCTGTACTTGGGCGCGAACGCAGGTACATTATAAATCCAGGAACGTCAGTGGAAGCTATAACCACCCAACCACCGCGAGAGGCTTAAAGTTATATGTCGTCTCTCACCTCAAATACTTTCTCGCGCTGAAGTATTCGTTGGTTTGGAGACAACATCAACCCGCCTCGACTCCGGTAGTTAAGTAGCGCTTTTGACAACACTAGCATTTTACATAAGTCAATTTTTCACATTACCGTGAATTCATATACTATATGGCTACATGTTCTTTAATATCCTAATTCCCCTACCTTCGTAATTAATATATTTTCATTATGCTTACCGAAGGGGAATTTTTTTCTCGATAATTAGATTTTACTGTACCTTGGGCGCGACGCAGGTACATTATAATCCGACGTCAGGGTAAGCTATAACCACCCAACCACCGCTAGGAGGCTTAAGGTATATGTCGTCTTCTCACCTCAAATACTTTCTCGCCGCTGAAGATTCTGTTGGTTTGGAGACAACATCAACCCGCCCGACTCCGGTTAGTTAAGTAGCGCTTTTGACACAACGTAGCATACATAAAGTCATTCACATTACCGTGATTCATATAAATATATCGACTAACAATGTCCTTTTTATCTAATTCGCTCTACCTCGGAATTATATATTTTTCATATATGCTTAACCGAAGGGGAATTTTTCTCGATAATAGATTTACCTGTACTTGGGCGCGAACGCAGGTACATTATTAAATCCAGGAACGTCAGTGGAAGCTTATCCAAACCACCCAACCACCGCGAGAGGCTTAAAGGTATATGTCGTCTCTCACCCTCAAATACTTTCTCGCGCATGAAGTATTCGTTGGTTTGGTTTTGGAGACACATCAACCCGCCTCGACTCCGGTAGTTAAGTAGCGCTTTTGACAACAACGTAGCATTTTACATAAGTCCATATCACATTACCGTGATTCATATACATATATCGAGCTACAATGTCCTTTAATATCTAATTCGCTCTACCTCGGAACGTTTCCTCCTGATCGACAGGACATTATTAAGCGAGAGAGAGAGAGAGAGAGAGAGAGAGAGAGAGAGAGAGAATTGTATAAGCAATAATAAATCAAATGACTCAACCGAATTTTACCATGCCCTTTGGTGCGTTGCTCGCCAGTCTAAGCAACAACGAGAAAGCCGTCATCAGAAAGATAGAGAAGACTCTTTATAGATTAATAGTGCTGAAGCAGCAGTTATTTTTTTAACAAAAACGTGTCTACCGAGAGGGTCTCCTTCCGAAATATACAAACATCAGGCTGCACGACCCCACAGCAAGAAATGAAGAAAGGAGGACCAGGACTTCAGAACGTCCCTCCCTACAAAGCGGCAACTACGGGAGAAGACTGCCGATATGAAGACCCTGAAGGAGGAACATCACCGCCTGCGAGAAGAAGATGGGCGGAAATATACGTGCTGAAGCTGTCCGCCCTGATCCTGATGACAATACCAGACACGACACCCCTGCAAGAGACCACCACCACCAACCAGACGACCGAGCGGAAGACCAGCGCGAGCCTCCCACCTACGAGGATATTAACGCGCGCCTTGCCTACCTAAGCGAAGAAGACATGCGTAACCGGGTAGGGCGTAACCCGCAAGCTTGTCGCCCTCAACGGCGGTAAGCTACGCATTCAAGAAAAGACACAGAGGTATATCAACCTCACTCCATACCAGCCCACCCTGAACAAAATGACATATTAAACCTCGGGACTAAACTGCCATTCATGTCAAACCGAAGAAACACGAGAAACGCCTGGAGATTGAGATGCTCCTCGACTCGATTCAGCAGTTGGAAGCAAAGAAGATCCTAACAACGACGGACGACCCTTCAACCTTTTCTGAATGCGCATGGTTTAGTTACGAGTAACTCAAAAGAAAAAATAGAAGTACTTAGAAGAACTAACCCAAAATGAAAAGAAAATAGATATAATGAATATAAGTGAAACCTGGTATTCCAAGAGACTGGGAATGATGATCAAATAAAAGGGTTCCAAACTTATAGATCAGATAGAAAAAATAGGAATCAAGGGGGAACCGCAATATATGGGAAAGACAAAAAACAAGGAAAAATAATATGTGCTCAAAATATAGTAACTCAGAATGTGAAACTATAGCGGTAGAATTGTTGAATCTGAAAAATTGATGAACATAGTAATATAGGACCTCCTAATACTAAAAGAGTTTGGACTTTAATAATTGAAAAATTGGATGATATATGTAGAAATCACAAGGACTGGACTATTCTCCTATCTGGTGACTTCAACTTTCCTTTCGTAGAATGGAAAGAACGAATAGGAGATTGTGGTTGTACTTATACATATAAAAAAGAGAGTAATAGTAGTGCAGAAGATAAGAGGCATTTGAAAAGCTATTAGATATGCCTACTAGAATACAACATTCAACAAATAAATCACCTGCCAACAAGAAAGGAAAATACTTTAGACCTAGTATTTGTGAACGAGATGAATTATGTTAAAGAAATAATAGTTTATAATGCGAATATTTCAGACCATAATGTCATAGAATTAACAGTTCATTCCAAAGCAAGTGAAAATAGAGATAAGCAAGAAATGAAAAAGTGGGAAGGATATGGAAAATACAACTTCTACAGTAAAAATATAAAAATGGTCAGAAATTAATGAAGAATTAAACAAAGATTGGGATACCATTTTCGTAAGTGATGACATAAGGGTAAATACGGAGATATTATATAAAATATTGGAGAAAATAGTGGAAAAATACCGTAGAAGAAGAAAAATAAACATCATTCATGCATACCAAGAGACAGAAGGATCTTGTTCCAGAAAATCAGAAAGTGGAAAAAAGGTCTTGCAAAAAAAAAAAAATGCATGGAAAGTTATAGAACTAAAAAATTAAGATAGAAAATGCAGAACAAAGATTATACAATCAAAAGAAAATGAAAAACGGGACTTGGAAGAAAAAAACCCTATTAAATATCAAGCAAAACCCCCAACTATTATACTCATATGCGAAGAAAGAGAATAAAAGAAGAATAGAAATAGGCCCTCTGAGAATTGAAGGGGAGATTAACGAATGAAAAAAGGAAATTTGCAACATACTGGCAGAACGATATAAGAGAGAATTCACCCCTAGAATAGATAATGAAGATAATGATATAGAAGTAAGGGATGAAAATAGTGAATATTTAGCTGACATAGATATTAATGAAGCTGATATTGTGCAGGCTATTAATGAAATTAAAAATGGAGCTGCTGCAGGGCCTGATGGAATTCCTGCTATTTTGTTAAAGAAAGTAGTTCATTCTATCGCAAAGCCACTTGCAATATTATTAAGACAAAGTGTAGATACAGGCAAGATTTATGATGAGCACAAATTAGCATATATTACCCCTACTTTCAAAAGTGGATCAAGACTAGAGGCAAGTAATTATAGGCCTGTGAGTCTAACATCACATATTATGAAAGTGTATGAAAGGGTAATGAAGAAAAATATTATGAAACATTTAATAAAAAAATAATTTGTTTAATAAAGGACAACATGGTTTCGTACCCGGAAAAAGTACACAAACCCAACTGTTAGTCCACCGTGAGAACATATTCAAAAATATGAAAAGCGGAAATGAAACAGATGTGGTTTATTTAGACTTTGCAAAAGCTTTTGATAAAGTAGACCATAATATATTAGCGAAGAAAATTAGAAAACACAATATCGTGGATAAAGTAGGAAGATGGTTAAAAGAATTTTTACACAACAGAAAACAGATAGTTATTGCAAACGACGAGAAATCGGATGAAGTCAAGGTAATATCCGGTGTGCCGCAAGGTACGGTGTAGCTGCAATACTGTTTGTTATTATGATTGAAGACATAGACAATAATGTGAAGGATTCGGTAGTGAGTAGTTTCGCAGATGACACAAGAATAAGTAGAGAAATTACTTGTGATGAAGATAGGAACGCTCTACAAAGAGACCTTAACAAAGTATATGATTGGGCAGAGGTAAATAGGATGGTATTTAACTCTGATAAATTGAATCAATAAATTATGGAGACAGAGAAAGAAAGCTATATGCATATAAGGGACCTAATAATGAGACCATCACAAATAAGGAAGCAGTTTAAAGACCTTGGTGTGATGATGAATAGGAACATGTTATGCATGATCAAACTAGCAACTCTGTTGGCAAAATGTAAAGCAAAATGGGAATGTTGTAGGCACTTCAAAAACAAAAAAGAAAAGCTGAACACATGCAATGCTTTATAAAACATATGTTCGTAGTCACTTGAATATTGCAATATGATATGGTACCCACACTATCAAAAGGATATTGCACAAATAGAGAGTGTACAAAGGTCCTTTACAGCTAGAATAGAAGAAGTTAAGGACCTAGACTACTGGGAAAGACTACAATTCTTAAAATTATATAGTCTAGAAAGGAGAAGAGAACGCTACATGATATTCAGGCATGGAAACAGATAGAAGGAATAGCAGAAAATATCATGGAACTAAAATATCAGAAAGAGCAAGCAGAGGTAGATTAATAGTGCCCAAAACTATACCAGGAAAAATAAGGAAAAGCACACAGGACATTAATCCACTACGCACCGCATCGATAATGCAGCGTCGATTCAATGCGTTTGCCAGCTCATCTGAGGAATATATCAGGAGTGAGCGTAGAGTGTTAAGAATAAGCTCGACAAATATCTAACTGCTCCCAGACCATCCAAGATTGGAAGATGCAAAATATACCGGAAGATGTACTAGCAACTCTCTGGTAGACATTAGAGGTGCCTCACACTGAGGGACCTGGGCAACCCGCAACAAGATGTAAGGTTCTGTAAGGTCTGCTAGCAGAGGCCCACCTTACGGACAGGGGGGTCATACTCGAGCGGTATCTACACCAAAGAGATGAAGGAGGCAGCCGCAGATCTGAAGAAGAAAGAAGACATCACCGTAAGGCGTGCAGACAAGCAGCCGCGTTCGTGCTCATCAGCACCTCGGAATACTTCGAGAAACTCGACGCCATCTTGTCTGATGTCTCTAAGTTCGAGAGACTTACGAGAACCCTACGAAGACATCAAACGTCGACGCAACCGGGTCATCGCAGCCGTGAATGCCGCTACGAATGCCACTCACCCTCCCGCCCATCCAAGGTGACTACAGCCTCGGCTACCTTTACGGGAACGTGAAGACCCACAAGGAAGGCAACCCCCTACGCCCGATCATCAGCCAAACGCCCGCCCCCGACTTACGCTCTGGCCAAACGCCTTAATAAAATTCTGACCCCTATATCCCCTCCAGGTACTGCCTCACCTCATCGGTGGAATTTTTGGAGAAGATCCGTGACTCCCCCGGGTCGGGGAACCATGGCGTCCTTAGACGTTGAGTCCCTATTCACCAACGTCCCAGTCGACGAGACGATAGGGGATCATCATGGAGCCGGGTTATATAGGAATCCCGATATGAGTAACCCCCTATCCACCCAGAAGACTCCTTAAGAACCCTGCTGGATATCTGTACGAAGAGAGCCCCTTTCACCACCCACCGAGGACAGATGTACCGCCAGAAGGACGGCGTAGCGATGGGGTCCCCCTTAGGATCCTCTTCGCTAACTTCTACATGGGAGAAGTGGAAGAAAGGGTCTTCTCGCAACACAGATGTCCCCGCACATACGCACGCTACATCGATGACATCTTCGTGCAAGCCGACTGCGAGGATGAGGTAGAAGCCCTTCGGCAGCAGTTCCTGCAGAACAGCGCACTCAACTTCACTGTCGAGTACAGCAGCAACGATCGGCTCCCCTTCCTCGACGTCCTTGTCACGAAGACGAATCAGAAGTTGGCGACGACCGTTTACACCAAAGCTACGAACCTCGGACTTTGTCTGAATGGTGATAGCGAGTGTCCTGCGCGGTTCAAGACCACCACCGTCAGGGCCTTCATCAGGAGGGCCCTCTCGCACTGTTCGACGTGGCAGGACACACACCTCGAACTCGACCGGCATCCCCAGATGCTAATTTAACAATGGTACTCCGAACAAACTCGTAAACCGAGAAACTCGAGCCGCCCTTGACAAGTGGTACATGACGGAGGAAGAGAGAAGGAACATTCCGCCCCGAGGATATCAAACTTTTCTATAAAGCCTTCATGCACCACCATACAAGGAAGAAGAAGCAGCCATGAAGAAAATAATAGAGGAACACGTCCGCCCCATGGAGGAAGGAAAGAGAGTGTCCCTCATTATTTACTACAAGAATCGGCGTACGAAAGACCTCCTGATGAAGAACAACCCTCCCCACCGGCAGGAGACCCCCTGAAGCAGTCCAACGTCGTCTACCGATACGTATGCCCCGCCCAAGGATGGCCCTGGGATTTACATCGGCATGACGACGATGCGCCTGTCAAAAAGGATTTCCTGCCACGCCCGGAGGGCGCCATTAGGCAGCACGCCCTTGCAGTACACCGCAGAAACATCACGAGAGACGACATCGTCAGGAATACTAAGATCATCGGGAGAGCACCTGACCCACGACGTCTGCGTCTCCTAGAAGCGCTGCTCATCCTCGAAGAAAAGCCTCCCCTCAATACCACCCAAGAAGCGTTCCTGATACCGACGTGTGTAGGAGGACCACACCCCTCTCCCCTAACGAAAGTACCAGCGCGCATGGAACGAACACCGGACATGAGAATAATACCAGGGGTGACGTCACGCAGGTAGAAGCCAATCAAGAGGCTCCCGGTGATACCCCCTACCTGAGAAGGTCTGCAAGACTAGTCAACGCCCGCCGTATGAGTCACCTTCCCGGGAACCAATAAAAACTCGACCTACCGGAGAAGTGCTCTGACCGTACTGGAGAGCTCGCAACACCACGATAAAAGGAGAAGGACTCGCCACTGGAATTCAGTCCCCTCAGCAGTTATCGCTTGATAATGCCTCCGTCGATCAGGAGGAAAACGTCGCGTTAGAGAGAGAGAGAGAGAGAGAGAGAGAGAGAGAGAATTGTATAAGCAATAATAAATCAAATGACTCAACCGAATTTTACCATGCCCTTTGGTGCGTTGCTCGCCAGTCTAAGCAACAACGAGAAAGCCGTCATCAGAAAGATAGAGAAGACTCTTTATAAGATTAATAGTGCTGAAGCAGCAGTTATTTTTAACAAAACATGTCTACGAGAGGGTCTCCTTCCGAAATAATAATAATAATAATAATAATAATAATAATAATAATAATTAAGAGCCACATTAGTGTTAAAAAATATATTTCGGATACTACTCCCTATCCTAGTAATTTTTTAATATTTTAGCAAAAATGTATTGTTTTTAACATTACAGTGGCTTTTTTAACTTGTCCATATTATAGGCCTCGTTACGGAGGTTCCTTAGTAAATAATAATAATAATAATAATAATAATAATAATAATAATAATAAGAGTGGGTTAGGTCGTCAATGTACTGGTTAAGCAACATTGGGGCTGGTCAGTCGTTGGATGGGTGACCGCTCTCCTCGGCGTTGATTCTTTGGGAAAGGATCTTTACCATAATTTCCTCAGTCTACTCAGCTGTAAATGAGTACCTATCCCTGATGGGGTATGGTCCAGCTATGGGTTTGAATAGCAAAACTCAGCATGATGTTAAGAAATGAAGGAATAACCGACAACGACATAAATGGAACCTCTGGCAACAGAGGAGTTCTTCGTCGGAGCCAGGTACTCAACCCAATTGAAGGGGAAGACGGCCAGGTACTTGGAGGTCGTCATCCAGCAACTGACCACCACAACGACAGTAACCAACAGCCTGAGATTGGAGCTACAGAAGCAAACCAAAGGAAGAAATGGACAAGAGAAGAAAATAAGGAAATATGGAGATGCTACATCAGAAGCAACCCGACGGAGAGAGGTTATAGAAGGTTGGTCAACATCTGGAATGAGAGGAATAACACCGCCAAAACAGAGCAGAGGCTGGCAGACCAAGTAAGCAACATAAAGAAAAAGAACTGGCTCTCCCCAACAGAAAGAGAAGAACTGGAAAGGGAAATGTCACACGACAACGAATTACACGAAGACGAACTGAGAGACGATGCCACAGAAGACGACAGGGATGATGAGGTATCAAACAACGACACACGAGGAAACACCGACGAAGTAACAGAGAGGACGGAATGGGTAGAAAAGATCAGACAATGGATGGAGCCAGATACAGAGAGAACAAAGATCCCCTCCATGAAAGCCTACAAACACCAGAAATTAAGGGAGAAAACAAGTGAGGTCAATGAAATAATGGGCATAATACACACCACCAGTATCACAGAAACAAATAACTTGGCATATGCAGGAGCAAGATTAGTAGCAGAACTGATGGGGATTCGAACACCAACACCACCAGCACAACCAACCCAACAGAAACCAAAACAGCAACCTCCTTGGAAAAGGCACCTGGAAAAGCAAATCATGGTGATGAGATCTGACTTGAGTAAACTGAAAGAGATAGCAGAAAAAAGGCTAAGAAGCAAGAAAGCAAGGGAGGAACTCAACGAGAAATACAAAGTACAAGAGAGGGGACTAAACACACAATAATAAAAGATGTAAAACAGAGGCTTAAGGCCAAAGCACATAAGATCCAACGGTACATGAACAGAGATAAGGGATACCAACTGAACAAACTATTCGGAACCAACCAGAAAAGACTATACAGCCAACTAAGAGGGGAAGACAACCACCAAGAAATTCCTGAAGCCGAACCAAGTAAGAGACTGGGAAAACATATGGAGCAATCCGGTATCACACAACAAGCATGCAACATGGCTCCAGGAAGTCAAGGAAGAAGAAACAAGGAGAATAAAACAAAGATTCACAGACATCACGACAGACACAGTCAGACACCAACTAAAGAAAATGCCAAACTGGAAAGCCCCAGGTCCCGATGAAGTCCGTGGATACTGGCTCAAAAACTTCAAGGCCCTACACCCACGAATAGCAGAACAACTCCAGCATTGTATCTCAAATCACCATGCACCCAAATGGATGACCACAGGAAGAACATCCTTAGTACAAAAAGACAAGAGTAAGGGAAATATAGCCAGTAACTACAGGCCTATCACTTGCCTACCAATAATGTGGAAGTTACTAACAGGCATCATCAGTGAAAGGCTATACAACTACCTAGAGGAGACAAACACCATCCCCCACCAACAGAAAGGCTGCAGAAGGAAGTGTAGGGGTACAAAAGACCAGCTCTTGATAGACAAAATGGTAATGAAGAACAGTAGGAGAAGAAAACCAACCTAAGCATGGCATGGATAGACTATAAGAAAGCCTTCGACATGATACCACACACATGGCTAATAGAATGCCTGAAAATATATGGGGGCAGAGGAAAACACAATCAGCTTCCTCAAAAATACAATGCGCAACTGTTATACAATACATACAAGCTCTGGAATAAGACTAGCAGAGGTTAATATGAGGAGAGGGATCTTCCAGGGAGACTCGCTGTCCCCACTACTCTTCGTAGTAGCCATGATTCCCATGACAAAAGAACTACAGAAGATGGATGCCGGGTACCAACTCAAGAAAAGAGGCAACAGAATCAACCATCTGATGTTCATGGACAACATCAAGCTGTATGGTAAGAGCATCAAGGAAACAGATATCCTAATCCAGACTGTAAAGATTGTATCTGAGGACATCAGGATGGAGTTTGGAATAGAAAAATACGCCTTAGTCAACATACAAAAAGGCAAAGTAACGAGAACTGAAGGAATAAAGCTACCAGATGGGAGCAACATCAAACACATAGATGAGACAGGATTCAAATACCTGGGAATAATGGAAGGAGGGGATATAAAACACCAAGAGATGAAGGACACGATCAGGAAAGAATATAGGCAGAGACTCAAAGCGATACTCAAGTCAAAACTCAGCACCGAAAATATGATAAAAGCCATAAACACATGGGCAGTGCCAGTAATCAGGTACAGCGCAAGAATAGTGGAATGGACGAAGACAGAACTCCTCAGCATAGATCAGAAAACCAGGAAACATATGGCAATACACAAAGCACTACACCCAAGAGCAAATACGGACAGACTATACATAACACGAAAGGAAGGAGGGAGAGGACTACTAAGTATAGAGGACTGCATCAACATCGAAAACAGAGCACTGAGGCAATATCTGAAAACCAGTGAAGACGAGTGGCTAAAGAGTGCATGGGAAGAAGGACTAATAAAAGTAGACGAAGACCCACAAATATACAGAGACAGGAGAATGACAGACAGAACAGAGGACTGGCACAACAAACCAATGTACGGACAATACATGAGACAGACTAAAGAACTAGCCAGCGATGACACATGGCAA
Organism: Macrobrachium nipponense; assembly: GCF_015104395.2. Classification (NCBI taxonomy): domain Eukaryota; kingdom Metazoa; phylum Arthropoda; class Malacostraca; order Decapoda; family Palaemonidae; genus Macrobrachium; species Macrobrachium nipponense. The sequence continues at coordinate 2,717,318 of NC_087202.1, read as the reverse complement.
AGGCTACAGAGGCTCAGAGCTAAAGAAGGAAACTGAAGGAATGATAACAGCAGCACAAGATCAGGCCCTAAGAACCAGATATGTTCAAAGAACGATAGACGGAAATAACATCTCTCCCATATGTAGGAAGTGCAATACGAAAAATGAAACCATAAACCACATAGCAAGTGAATGTACGGCACTTGCAAAGAACCAGTACAAAAAGAGGGCTGATTCAGTGGCAAAAGCCCTCCACTGGAGCCTGTGCAAGAAACATCAGCTACCTTGCAGTAATAAGTGGTACGAGCACCAACCTGAAGGAGTGATAGAAAACGATCAGGCAAAGATCCTCTGGGACTATGGTATCAGAACGGATAGGGTGATACGTGCAAATAGACCAGACGTGACGTTGATTGACAAAGTCAAGAAGAAAGTATCACTCATTGATGTCGCAATACCATGGGACACCAGAGTTGAAGAGAAAGAGAGGGAAAAAATGGATAAGTATCAAGATCTGAAAATAGAAATAAGAGGGATATGGGATATGCCAGTGGAAATCGTACCCATAATCATAGGAGCACTAGGCCCCCCCCCCCCACGATTCCCAAGATCCCACTGAAAATGGGAATCTGAGAAAAAACTAGATTTGGGCTGAAGCAGCTCCAGGACTCATAGCAGAAGAGTGTGATCCTAGAAACGGCGCACATAGTAAAAAAAGTGATGGACTCCTTAGGAGGCAGGATGCAACCCGGAACCCCACACTATAAATACCACCCAGTCAAATTGGAGGACTGTGATAGAGTAAAAAAAAGAAATAAATAAATAATAATAATAATAATAATAATAATAATAATAATAATAATAATAATAATAATAATAATAATAATAATAATAATAATAATAATTGAATAAAATGCGAGAGAAATCGTACTTTTTGCCCCTTAAGGGGGTTGTGGACTACAGGAAATAGTGTGAAATAGAGGCATATAAAATAGTTATTTTCCACTACTTTCGCTACATATAAAAGTCAGTTTTTTTATATTAAAATCCATAGAATAAAGAAAGAGAGAAAAAATGACGGTGAGCAGCGTTACCTAATGTCCCCCCCCCTCCAACATCCCCCCCCCCTAAAAAAATCTACAGGAAGAGAAAAAAGGAAGCATTGTTTGGAAGTCTGGAGCCTTCCTGTCGGTTGAACTTCATTCTCCGTCAGGAAGTCCTCCAGAACAGGACCGGAAGTCTTTCGTAGAGGCGAAGGGAAGACTCTCTCTCTCTCTCTCTCTCTCTCTCTCTCTCTCTCTCTCTCTCTCTCTCTCTCTCTCTCTCTCTCGTGCGCGCTGCTGCTGATGCTGATACTTTTGTTTCGAAAACTTCAAATGGTGTTCACGGTTGTGATGACTTAGAATTCTCGTATTGGATTTGATTTCCAGTGGACGACGTCGGTGTTACTCATTTAATGACTGTTGAAAGACTTATTGTTGATGATAATCTGCAGTAGCAATACGATACAACCACACACACACACACACACACACGCACCTTATTAAGCAGTAACATGTGTTCTAAACCCTTTCGTCTTGTTGATCAGTGAGTTTTAAGTAACTACAGTTCTGATAGTTGGTATTACAAGTGACCGCAATTAAATAGTATCTATAGTCGCTCTCAGCAGCACAGACTAAGCCCTTGAATATCCCTGATCCAGGGCGCGTGGCTGGTAACCTAATTATAGAAATCTCTCTCTCTCTCTCTCTCTCTCTCTCTCTCTCTCTCTCTCTCTCTCTCTCTCTGTTCATTTCAGAATGATATACATAAACACGCGTAATGCATAGCGTTGCAATAAAACTCAAAAAGATCTGCGTTAGTTTGCAATTATGAAAATCATTATTCTTTTACAGGAACGCAATGATTCGTTCTTCTTGTAGTGATCTTTGGACGTTTGCCCCCCTTCCCCCCACCCCCCACACACACCACACACAAAGAAAAGGATGGGCGTGGCTATTAAATCTTCTGTTTTGATGGAATCGACGTTTAGTCATTTATTCTTTTACGGGAATGATTAGTTGTTCTTGTGATTTGTGGACATTTTGCGAAAATAAAAAAAAAATAAAAAATTAAGGGTGGGGGGCGTGGCTATTAAATCTTCTGTTTTGGTGGAATCCACGTTAAGTCATTTATTCTTTTACGGGAATAATTAGTTGTTCTTGTGATTTGTGGACATTTTGCAAAAATAAAAAAAAAAAAAATTGAGGGTGGGGGGGCGTGGCTATTAAATCTTCTTCTGTTTTGGTGGAATCCACGTTAAGTCATTTATTCTTTTACGGGACTAATTAGTTGTTCGTGTGATTTGTGGACATTTTGCAAAAAAATAAAATAAATAAATAAATAAATAAATAAATAAAATGAGGGTTGGGGGCGTGGCTATTAAATCTTCTTGCGTTTTGGTGGAATCCACGTTAAGTCATTTATTCTTTTACAGGAATGATTAGTTGTTTTTGTCGTGATTTGTGGACATTTGGCCAAAAAAAAAGAAAAAAAAAAACAAATGAGGATGGGGGTATGGCTATTAAATCTTCTGTTTTGGTGGAATCCACGTCAATACACTGCTTTATTCACACACCACTCGTGTTTGCTTGATGCGCTATTAATATATATATATATATATATATATATATATATATATATATATATATATATATATATATATATATATATATATATGTTTGTGTGTGTGTTTGTGTGTGTGTGAGTGAGTGTGTGTGTGTGTGTGTGTGTGTACCTGACGCTATCTTCATAAACAAACGTACAAACACGTTGGAATGAATTTCCTTTCAACTACGCTGATTGCACCAATGAAATCACTGATCAATGTTCCTCTGAAGGATTCTTTTAATCTCGGTACAAAGAAACTAAGAATGCGTAAAGGCGATTGCAAACACGGGGGCTTTTCTATGTCAAACAGCGCTACTCGTAAATTCACCCTCTCCCCTAAGTATACCCTTTGTTTCTGTGAATGTATTGTGTTTCCTTTGTTGCTGAAAACATCAAGATTTCATACGTTCGAAACCTCGCTTTTGCTATGAGAGGTCGATTGTGTATTTTATCAGCTCAATAGCGCAATTTTCTTGTTTGTTCACTTCACGATTTGTGGATTTAAGTCGGGGGGAAAGTCTGCTAATTATAATAAGGTTTTCGTTCTTGTATATATGTCAAGAGTGTGAGATGTATGAGGTTCAGCATTCCTATACCAGTTTTCATCCTTATGGTTAAGAGACGGTAAAGGTGAATTATGCTTGCTGTAGACTGCGCTTACTTTTTTAAATTTTTTTTATAATAATAACATTCTACTGTCCAGTTGCAATACATTTAACAAATACGCCTTTTTATAGCTCTTAGAGACTGTGGGTTTTATTATTATTATTATTATTATTATTATTATTATTAGTAGTAGTAGTAGTAGTAGTAGTAGTAGTAGTAGTAGTAGTAGTATTAGTATTAGTATTATTATTATCAGAAAAATAGAGAAAATTCTTAATATGCTAAATTCAGTTAACTCCGCCATCCTTTTTAATAAGATATTATTATTATTATTATTATTTTATTATTATTATTATTATTATTATTATTATTATTATTATTATTTTTTTTTTTTGTCTATCACAGTCCTCCAATTCGACTGGGTGGTATTTATAGTGTGGGGTTCCGGGTTGCATCCTGCCTTCTTAGGAGTCCATCACTTTTTCTTACTATGTGCGCCGTTTCTAGGATCACACTCTTCTGCATGAGTCTTGGAGCGACTTCAGCCGCTAGGTTTTCCAGATTATTATTATAATTATTATTATTATTGATGAACAATGATTATAAAAACAAAGCAAAAATTCAAACCACAACAACCAACATTACAAATATAAAAGGTATTAAAAGTACCCACATTCAAATCGTCGTCACATTACTGAACAAAGGGATATAAGCGTCCCATGAAGAGTAAGATTGATATTGTCAATCGATACTGATTCACGAAGTCCTCTCGCCTTCGATCATATTCGCGGTTCGCTGGCCAGCCGTAAAGACCGGGAATTAAGCCATAAAGTCAGACTACTCATGAACTTCGGGCTGGCATGATTACGGGGCCCACCGGAGGTCGGGCACCGAAATTTGTGGATATTGGCTTCGCTTTCTTTGATGGTGCCGTGGAAGTGGGTGAGAATTTAACTATACCATATTAGATTTGTCGTCGTTGAGTAACCATTGCTGAGAATATAACAGAATAGACCCTGTCATATAATGAGTGTTCAGGCTCTATCGTATTTTTATTTATTTCTGTCAAATTGGTATTGAATTTTAAAAGGAACCATATCTTGTTTTCATTCATCCTTGCTGATTTGGTATCGGCATTAAAACATTTTTAACTCGTACATTTTTACACACGCGTGGCTAGATATAGGCATATGGTATGTCGTCTAACTTGGCTCTACATGCACGAAAATTATGTCTACGTGCAAGAACGGCATGTCTTTTTGCATATTTTCATATCGTTACCCTCCCCAAGAGTTACGTGCAAGAACGGCATGACTTTCTACATATTTGCATATCGTTAACCTCTTCCGAAAGATACGTGCAAGAAGGGTATGTCTTTATGCATATTTTCATATCGTTACCCTCCCCCAGGAGTTACGTGCAAGAACGGCATGACTTTCTTCATATTTGCATTTCGTTACCCTCTCCCGAAAGGTACGTGCACGAAGGGTATGTCTTCCATATTTTCATATCGTTACCCTCTCCCACAAGGTACGTGCACGAATGGTATATCTTCCATATTTTCATATCGTTACCCTCTCCCGCAAGGTACATGCAAGAACGGCATGTCTTTCTGCATTTTTTCAGATCGTTACCCTCCCCCATGAGTTACGTGCAAGAGAACGGCATGACTTTCTACATATTTGCATATCGTTACCCTCTTCCGAAAGGTACGTGCAATAAGGGTATGTCTTTCTGCATATTTTCAGATCGTTACCCTCTTCCGAAAGGTACGTGCACGAAGGGTATGTCTTTTTGCATATTTTCATATCTTTACCCTCTCCCGAAAGGTACGTGCAAGAACGGCATGTCTTTTTTGCATATTTTCGTACCGTGACCTTCTCCCGAATAAGAACCCTTCTTTCCCCTTTTGGAGAATAAATTTGATTTTCCAGTGTCTGTGGAGTTTCGGCTATTCTCTTTTCTCCCTTCATCCATTGTAGGATTTCATTCGTCAAGAGTTCTATCTGGGCTTTGATTCCCTTCCTATCTCCTTTCTCGCTCTCACCTCAAATTTAAATTCTATCTGGCGTTTGAAATGAATCCTGTATCCAGTAGTTAGTATATATATATATATATATATATATATATATATATATATATATATATATATATATATATATATATATATATATAAATGTATATATATATATATATATATATATATATATATATATATATATATATATGTGTGTGTGTGTGTGTGTGTGTGTCTGTGTGTGTGTGTCTGTGAAGTTTTATCATCACCGTGATTCATCTACATGGATTACGCTACAAATGTCCTTGAATATCCAATTCGCTCTACCTCAGAATAAATATATTTCATATATGTTAACCGAAGGGGAATTTTTTAGTTTATAATAATTTCGTCCGCTGGTTCGAATCCACGAGAGGACGAAATTATTATCAACTAAAAAATTCCCCTTCCCTTAACACATATGAAAATATATTAATTCCTAGGTAGAGCGAATTGGATTTTGGACATTTGTAGCATATGGGGAAAAATTAAATACACAGTACTTAAAGTAGACTCCAAAAGAAATAAACGATGTGGTTCAAAGTTCATTCTCACATGATTTAGAACAGGAAACACGACACCTGGCAAAAGCAGGTTACGTTTTAGCAAGCGCTAACGAACACCTTTGGACAGCACGGCAGGAAAAACATTAGCCAATAACGCCGTGATATATGTCATAGCCTTTCCGAGCTGGGAAAAAAAAAACGTTTCTCTGAAGTCTTTCTTCTGCGAGAAGTTCCTTCTATTGTATATTTTTTTTCTTTTCCATTAAACACGAAGGAATTCAAGACTCTCCCTTTTTTAGGGGTTGGAATGTCGATCACATTTCATTAAAAAAAAATATTGCATCCAGATGACCACCATTCAAATCACTTCCAATTTTATATTTCTTTCTTTTCCATTTAACACAAAAGAATTCAAGACTGTCCCTTTTTAAGGGGTGTGGAATGTCGATCACATTTCATAAAAAAAATATTCCATCCAGATGACCACCATTATGATCACTTCCAATTATATTTTTTTTTCTTTTCCATTAAACTCAAAGAATTCAAGACTGTCCCTTTTTTAGGGGTTTGAATGTTTCGATCACATTTCATAAAAAAAAATCCAAAGGACAACCTATAAAATCATGGCTGTCAGCTGACTGTTAATTCACACAGAAGTATGGCAATCTTAACTCTGAAAGTGGATATATTCACAAATATTAAACCATTATTAAGCCACAAATTTTTGATATCGAATTCACTGTACCTCGGGCATCACTCGCACCAAAGTGCTCATGTTCCCCTTCAAGGATTCGAACCTGGGACTTTGCTTTAGGAACAACGATAAACAGTCGGCTTTGATCAGTCGGTTATTATAACCGGGGCATTTTTACTTATCTGTTATAGTGACCGTTGGGTATAAATCATTGCCAGGGTATGGTGGACCTGATGTTAAAAGATATTCAAGGCTTGCTGTTTAATAACATAAAAATATCTCGCATTTGTATAAGTATCATGTATATATCACACACCATATATATATATATATATATATATATATATATATATATATATATATATATATATATATATATATATATATATATAACTATATATACTACATACCAAAAATGTACTTATAAAGTAAAATAAGTTCATTTTAGAAAAAGTTTCTAAAATGATGTAGCATAGACAAGACTTTTATGGCGATTTTCTATGACAAACTACAAATATAACTAAAGATATATATATATATATATATATATATATATATATATATATATATATATATATATATATATATATATATATATATATATCTTTAGAGATTTGTCATTATGCTATATCATTCAGACAGTTTTTTCTAAACCGAATATTATTTACTGTATAAGTACAGGCTTTATTTTTTCCACTTAACCTTAGATATGAAAACCATCCGGACAATTAGTTAGTTTCCTCTTAGTTCCCTCCTCGAATGAATGCAAACAAGGTTAAACGCGAGGCTGAACTAATCACCAAGAAGGATCTCTTTTCGAATTCAGCATCTGGGCATAGACGCGGAGATGAAAGACTGCAAGATAATGGAAGGAGCCTAATTGGTATTCCGTGTTGCATCTTCATCTCCATCTTCATCTCCTCCTGCACATGAGACTGCATATTGAGTTAAAGAGGCGCTCGAGGGGACCACACACACACACACACACACACAGTTTGAAACCCTTCTTCTTCTTCTTGTTATCGCTTATACTCTCAGGCATGAAGGGGATTCATTTTATAGCTATATGCTTCATAGGGGCCTTTAAGCCCCTCTGTGGCGTGATCGGTGTGCTCTTGGCCTTCCGCAGACCTCGGTGGCCGCGAGTTCGATTCTCGGGCATTCCATTGAGGGGTCAGAGATGTGTATATCTGGTTATGGAAGTTCACTGTCGAAGTGGTTCGGGTTCGGAAGTCACGTAAAAAGCCGTTGGTTCCGTCGCTGAATAACCGCTGGTTCCATGCAACGTAAAAACACCATACAAACAAACATAGAGTCCTTTATTAAGTAGCGTTGTTTGTTATTGAGTGAAATAAACGACAGGGCATGTTAGAAACTCAAGGTTCAGAGACGTCAACATTTGCGATTAATCCAGTTATAGAGTTTTCTCAAAATTGTAGTTTAATTGACAGAATATAAAGCAAAAATTATAATTATAAGTAAAAACAAATCCTTTTGGACCAGCCCTGTGAGAGCTGCTGATCTGTTCAGTGGTCTGGTCCAACTATTTTAATAATAATAATAATAATAATAATAATAATAATAATAATAATAATAATAATAATAATAATAATAAAGCGAATGGCAGAATTGAGCCATTATCTTTAACAGTATTTGCCTAAAAGAGGGTTTTTCATTAAAAAGATGATGATAATAATAATATGTTTTGTTAAAAATGACTGCTGCTTCAGCACTATTAATCTTATAAAGAGTCTTCTCTATCTTTCTGATGATGGCTTTCTCGTTGTTGCTTAGACTGGCGAGCAACGCACCAAAGGGCATGGTAAAATTCGGTTGAGTCATTTGATTTATTATTGCTTATACAATTCTCTCTCTCTCTCTCTCTCCTCTCTCTCTCTCTCTCTCTCTCTCTCTCTCTCTAACGCGACGTTTCCTCCTGATCGACAGGACATTATCAAGCGATAACTGCTGAGGGACTGAATTCCAGTGTTGTTGTTGTTTAAGATTAAGCTGGCTTTATGCCAGCACGGGTTCTTGCTCACAGAGCAGCCCGTATGATTCCAGTGGCGAGTGTTGTTGTTGTTGTTTAAGATTAAGCTGGCTTTATGCCAGCACGGGCTCTTGCTCACAGAGCAGCCCGTAGGTCATTTGAATTTTTTGGATGTAAAGGTGATTTTTAAGGATATGAGGTGAGCCTTTATTTATGATTCTATGGGTTATGCATGTGAGATGGTATGATTTGAAAAAAGAAAGGAAAGGTGAACAGGCAAGGTTACAAACCCCTTTAAACCCTAAGGTACCCATCAGTAGAAGATAAAGATCGATAGTAGCGAGTCCTGGCGAGTCAGAGATAGCCAGTAAGGAGATCGAAAAATTTATAGTCGTAGAAAAACGGAAAAAAAAGCACACAACTCTATGGAGTTCAAGTACCATATTTCACTTACGTTAATGAAAAGAAAAAGATCGCCGATCGATAGTAATAGAGATTCGGCGAGAGAAAACCGAAATATTATAAGTTTTAGAGAAAGCAAAACAAAAATAAACAACAGCTTAAGCGGTAGTTAGAGTGACAGTTGAAATATTCGGTCGTTAGACGTGAGGCGGCCGAAAAACGGAGGGGAAAGGAGGATTGTTTAGTAAAAGAAAAAGCAGTTAATGCTACAAACAGCACTTTTCACGAAGGAGGTCATCTGGAACTGATCTCTAGGTCCAACAGAACGTGGACGAGCTCAGAGAACAGTTGATGGTCGTTCTATTGCAGAATGGGTAATTGCCTTTGAGGAGTTCTGAATCGAAATTCAGATTGGAGGAAATCATCTGGGAGGGAGATCTCAAAGTTGAGGGCTTCCTGGAAGATCTCTGTAAACAGTCGTTCATTAAACGTGTAGTGTATGCCGAAGCTGGAACGCAAACAGAGGATTTCACACCTAAGAAAGACATGGAAATCCAGACCTGCAAAGCAAAACTCAAATCTGTCGCCTCTGGAAGTGAATTCCGCTTCGTAGGAGAACAAGGAATAAACAAGCTCCTAATGACCTATGATGAATTTAATGCCTTCATACATAGAGCTCTCGCCGACAAACACTACACGTTTAATGAACGACTGTTTTCAGAGATCTTCCAAGAAGCCCTCAACTTTGAGATCTCCCTCCCAGATGATTTCCTCCAATCTGAATTTCGATTCAGAACTCCTCAAAGGCAATTACCCATTCTGCAATAGAACGATCATCAACTGTTCTCTTAGCTTGTCCACGTTCTGTTGGACCTAGAGATCAGTTCCAGATGACCTCCTTCGTGAAAAGTGCTGTTTGTAGCATTAACTGCTTTTTCTTTTACTAAACAATCCTTTCCCCTCCGTTTTTCGGCCGCCTCACGTCTAACGACCGAATATTTCAACTGTCACTCCAACTACCGCTTAAGCTGTTGTTTACTTTTGTTTTGCTTTCTCTAAACTTATAATATTCGTTTTTCTCTCGCCGATCTCTATTAGTATCGATCGGCGATCTTTTTCTTTTCATTAACGTAAGTGAAATATGGTACTTGAACTCCATAGAGTTGTGTGCTTTTTTTTCCGTTTTTCTACGACTATAAATTTTTCGATCTCCTTACTGGCTATCTCTGACTCGCCAGGACTCGCTACTATCGATCTTTATCTTCTACTAATGGGTACCTTAGGGTTTAAAGGGGTTTGTAACCTTGCCTGTTCACCTTTCCTTTCTTTTTTCAAATCATACCATCTCACATGCATAACCCATAGAATCATAAATAAAGGCTCACTTCATATCCTTAAAAATCACCTTTACATCCAAAAAATTCAAATGACCTACGGGCTGCTCTGTGAGCAAGAGCCCGTGCTGGCATAAAGCCAGCTTAATCTTAAACAACAACAACAAAACTGGAATTCAGTCCCTCAGCAGTTATCGCTTGATAATGTCCTGTCGATCAGGAGGAAACGTCGCGTTAGAGAGAGAGAGAGAGAGAGAGAGAGAGAGAGAGAGAGAGAGAGAGAGAGAATTGTATAAGCAATAATAAATCAAATGACTCAACCGAATTTTACCATGCCCTTTGGTGCGTTGCTCGCCAGTCTAAGCAACAACGAGAAAGCCGTCATCAGAAAGATAGAGAAGACTCTTTATAAGATTAATAGTGCTGAAGCAGCAGTCATTTTTAACAAAGCATGTCTACGAGAGGGTCTCCTTCCGAGATAATAATAATAATAATAATAATAATAATAATAATAATAATAATAATAATAATAATAATAATAATAATAATAATAATAATAATAATAATAATAATAATAAGATGGATGCCGGGTACCAACTCAAGAAAAGAGGCAGCAGAATCAACCATCTGATGTTCATGGACGACATCAAGCTGTATGGTAAGAGCATCAAGGAAATAAATACCCTAATCCAGACTGTAAGGATTGTATCTGGGGACATCAGGATAGAGTTTGGAATAGAAAAAATGCGCCTTAGTCAACATACAAAAAAAGGCCAAAACAAAATAACGCGAACTGAAGAGATAAAGCTACCAGATGGGAGCAACATCAAACACATAGATGAGACTGGATACAAATATCTGGGAATATATAATGGAAGGAGGGGATATAAAACACCAAGAGATGAAGGACATGATCAGGAAAGAATATATGCAGAGACTCAAGACGATACTCAAGTCAAAACTCAACGCGGGAAATATTATAAAAGCCATAAACACATGGGCAGTGCCAGTAATCAGATACAGCGCAGGAATAGTGGAATGGACGAAGGCAGAACTCCGCAGCATAGACCAGAAAACCAGGAAACATATGACAATACACAAAGCACTACACCCAAGAGCAAATACGGACAGACTATACATAACACGAAAGGAAGGAGGGAGAAGGACTACTAGTATAGAGGACTGCGGTTCAACATCGAGAACAGAGCACTGGGGCAATATCTGAAAACCAGTGAAGACGAGTGGCTAAAGAGTGCATGGGAAGAAGGACTAATAAAAGTTGACGAAGACCCAGAAATATACAGAGACAGGAGAATGACAAACAGAACAGAGGACTGGCACAACAAACCAATGCACGGACAATACATGAGACAGACTAAAGAACTAGCCAGCGATGACAATTGGCAATGGCTACAGAGGGGAGAGCTAAAGAAGGAAACTGAAGGAATGATAACAGCAGCTCAAGATCAGGCCCTAAGAACCAGATATGTTAAAAGAACGATAGACGGAAATAACATCACTCCCATATGTAGGAAGCGCAATACGAAAAATGAAACCATAAACCAAATAGCAAGCGAATGCCCGGCACTTGCACAGAACCAGTACAAAAAGAGGCATGATTCAGTGGCAAAAGCCCTCCACTGGAGCCTGTGCAAGAAACATCAGCTACCTTGCAGTAATAAGTGGTATGAGCACCAACCTGAGGGAGTGATAGAAAACGATCAGGCAAAGATCCTCTGGGACTATGGTATCAGAACAGATAGGGTGATACATGCAAATAGACCAGACGTGACGTTGCTTGACAAAGTCAAGAAGAAAGTATCACTCATTGATGTCGCAATACCATGGGACACCAGAGTTGAAGAGAAAGAGAGGGAAAAAATGGATAAGTATCAAGATCTGAAAATAGAAATAAGAAGGATATGGGACATGCCAGTGGAAATTGTACCCATAATCATAGGAGCACTAGGCACGATCCCAAGATCCCTGAAAGGGAATCTATAAAAGCTAGAGGCTGAAGTAGCTCCAGGACTCATGCAGAAGAGTGTGATCCTAGAAACGGCGCATATAGTAAGAAAAGTGATAGATTCCTAAGGGGGCAGAATGCAACCCAGAACCCCACACTATAAATACCACCCAGTCGAATTGGAGGACTGTGATAGAGCAAAAAAAAAAAAAAAAAAAAAAAAAAAAAAAAAAAAAAAAACAATAATAATAATAAAGATGAAATTTTATAATAAAACTCAATATATCTTAATGTTGAATAAATGTTACGAAAATTGAAGGTACCCTACAATAATTTGTCCTAACCTTTACCAACGATAGTCAACATCTTCATACCGAGGATAGCTGAAATACCATATAATATACAGGGTGTCCATAAAGTCCCAGTATCATTACAAGCAATATATACCTGTAATGGTACTGGGGCTTTATGGACACCCTGTACTTATTGTAAATATGATAACTTGAAGTGTCCCTTTAATTCAGAACGGTGAACACGACATACTTTGAGAGAGTCTCAGAACCTATGTTCATTTTAAATGATGCTGGAATACGCATTGACCCATTAATCATCTCATGGAGACTCTCTTAAGACACAGGATCATATTTTAATGATCTAATTAGAAATCAATGTATACAGTGCTCAGCATCTAAATCGCCCTTTTGCTGAATTAATAAAAACAATGTTTAAGAAAATGTTTATTTAATGACTTAACACGGATAACTTGGACATTTACCTTTGTGATCCCCATAAATTTTTTTAACTAATCTCAACTTTTATTTTAATGGAAAAACTCATAATATCCGATTATTTTTGCTTCAACACACAAAACTATAATTCACTTCCTTTCCACCAAGCGATGGTTATATTTTGTGATTATCCTTATTATTACAACTCCACAACTCCGTCTTGATTCGTTAGAAATTGGAGTTGTTAAACTTAAATAACCTCAACAGCTATATAACGAAACAGTAGCTAGGGAGTTAAACGCCATATATATATATATAATATATATATATATATATATATATATATATTATATATATATATATATATATATATATATATCTATATATATATATATAATATACACACTATAGTAGATTCACATCAAACGTGCATTTCATGTCTAGGCCAGTCCCTCACGACGCTCCTGATTGGGTGTTGATAAGCCAATCACAGAGCTGGACACTCTCAGTCTCTCTCTCGAGAGTTCCCATGGGTAGGATCTATGTTCCACCTCTCCTGCTGAGAGGTACGTCTTCCAAAAGTATCTCTCAGGAGAGGTGGAACATACATCCTGCTTATCTGAACTCTCTCGAGAGAGACAGAGTTTCCAGCCCTTTGACTGGATTGGCAACAGCCATAATAATACATCGCACCTGCGCTTGAAAGCACTGGACTTCCTGTGGGAAGTCTTGCAAGGAAATTGCAATGTGTTGATGATAAATTTTAAAAGCACGTTGGTAATGCAATCAATCAGTCTATTAAGTCTCAAACGATTGCCCGAAATATAGATGAAGCCAGAGTTAAAACTCCCAAATACACCATAGGCAATAGGAGACGTTTTTGTTTATTTTTATACCAAATAACCAGATGACCTCTTGTTTTTAAACTGCGCCAAAGGGCAAATAACTCTCAGAGCTCGGCGGATCACGACATAAAATTAAAAGCGTGCAGGTGACATGTACCAAACATTGACTCTTTGATTCCCCCAAATCCTTCTAAAACAGTTCGTGCCAGAACGTCATATGCTGCTTGATTGGATATTTCTCTTTTCGCCTGAATGCTGACATTACCAAAATGTATTTAACTTTCTTTCGGTTAAAGGTATGGACCGGCTTATTTGAGTAGAGCTATTGGCTTTTAATTTTTATTTGTAAGACCTGGTTCTTTTAGCTAGCTGATGGCGCGTATTGATTTCCTCTTTGAATAATAATAATAATAATAATAATAATAATAATAATAATAATAATAATAATAATAATAATAATAATAATAATAATAATAATAATAATATATACTGGAAGAAGACCTTTATTAATACAGGTTTTATTGAAAATAAAGGCTATATCAGCCGCGTTTATTTTGTATAAAGGTTTTGTCTATTCTTATTGCTGACTTTTCTTCTGTACTCAAATTGGGGATTCATCTCAAAAGAGTGGAATTTGTCAAACTGAATAGATTATACAAATTGTAGTACAAATTGGATCTTAAGCCTTAAGATCCAATTTGTACTGCATTTTGTATAATATATTCCGTTTGACAAATACTACGATTTTTACATGAATCCCCCATTTGCCGTTTTAATAGCCAATTTAAGTACATAAAGAAAAAGTCAGTAATAAAGAAGAATAGAGAAACTTCTATAACAAAATAAACGCGGCTGAAATAGCCATTATTTTCAATAAAACCTGTATTAATAATAATAATAATAATAATAATAATAATAATAATAATAATAATAATAATAATAATAATAATAATAATAATAATAATAATAATAATAATAATAATAATAATAATAATGTGATAAAGAAGATGAATATACGTACATAAGGTCTTATCATCAAGAACTTTTTTTCTATTAAATTAAAAATAAGATTTCCTGGAAATTCAATTACAATTTATTTGTAGTTCCTTCAGTAAATACGCACATTCCTCTCTGTGCATGAAGATAGCCGTTGGCTATCAAGAGACACTGTAAGTTTATATGGAATCTGCAGCACATATTATATGGTTCTCGAATTCAGGTTCTGCACTTACAATGGTTGTCAACCCAGCACTTGGCTAATTTTGAATATTTTCCACATATTTTATTATTTTATTGACTAAATATTATAATAGACTTACAAAGCTAGAGGAATATATTATTATCATTATTTACATTATAAGAAATAATCTTCCACAAGAGAGACTCACTTTGAATAGATATTCAAGTCCACGAAAAATATATAGACATACACACGGGTGACTTTTAATATCAGTTATTGATACCATATTAGTGTCGTGCATTAATGAATACTGTGAGATTCTGGGAGAGATTTTAAAAAGACAAATAGTTAGTTTTTTCCGCTTTCACAAATCTAGAAAACCATCACTTAGGTGTGTTGGTAAGTTGGGTATCAATTTATTTTGTTTAATATATACTTGCCTGCGTGCCCTTCACGCACTGAAAGCTCTTTTCTACGAACAACCTCTCTCTCTCTCTCTCTCTCTCTCTCTCTCTCTCTCTCTCTCTCTCTCTCTCTCTTCAAAAGAAAGCTAGAGAAAATCATTAGAGACACTGTGAATGAACAGTAAAACCTGCTCCTAGAGGTAAGTGACCACACGATGTCTCCTCTTAGGATGAACTAACAAGTCTTTGAGACATCCTAATCCTTGTAACTCTCTCTCTCTCTCTCTCTCTCTCTCTCTCTCTCTCTAGACAAAATCTTAAGGACACTGTGAATGAACAGTAAAACCTGCTCCTAGAGATAAGTGAGCACTCGATGTCTCCACTTAAAATGGGATGGACTAACAAGTCTTTGAGACACTCTTATCCTTGTAACTCTCTCTCGATCGATCGATCGACCGGAAAGAAAGCTAGAAAAAATCATTAGGACATGATTGAACAGTAAAACCTGCCCTTAGAGGTAAGTGAGCACACGATGTCTCTTCTTAGGATGGACTAACAAGTCTTTCAGACATCCTAATCCTTGTATCTCTCTCTCTCTCTCTCTCTCTCTCTCTCCAAAAGAAAGCTAGACAAAATCATCAGTGGACACTGAATGAACAGTAAAACCTCTCTCGTAGTAGCCATCTTGCTTGGTGAGACGTTCCCGCGTGAAGTCAGATTAATCAACAGATATCACAAGTTTAACATACGACTAGAATTTGAGAAATATCTGGAAGTGTTCGTGAACTATCGGTGATAAGATTCAGTGTGGAAAACTAGTAGGATAAAGCGTCTTCTAAGTTAGTTTTATCAGTGTAATACTGTAAATCAGAACAAGATGGCAGTAAGTTCCAACTGCGGGAAGAAATGGCGTAATTTAGCTTGCTTGGCGGATTCGCAATACGATGAGGTAGCAGGAAGGGAACTGGCATTTCTCATGTATGAATTCAGCAACAGTCCTAACCAAAAAGATACAAAAGCATTCATAGATATATTAGAAGGATATAATCCTTCAAACTGGAACAAATCTAATGAAAACATCTTGAAAATAATTGAAGAAGTTCCAAATAAAATCCAAGTGGTCAAGAGACTCATAAAGAAAATATACATAAACCAACATATTCCGACAAAGAAAATGAATAAGGTGAATCTTGTGAATATCCTAATTGACGCATTAGGAAAAAGAATGCCAAAAGCATGCAAACTGTGTAAGGTTTGGTATAGCATAGTCAATCCACAAAACCTAATCAGAAAATGTGCTGCATGCAACATTCCGACCCATCCACAGTGTGCTGAGGTAATGCAAGATATGAGAAAAGATACAAGAATTTTTTGTTCAACATGTCTATCATGGATAGACAATGTTATTAAATCAAGATTGAATGTACAAATAGTTGAGGATGAAGAAGAAGAGGAAGAGGAAGAAGAAGAAGAAGAAGAGGAAAGCGGAAGAGAAGTAAACAAAACTGAAATGACAGAAAAAAATAAGGAAAACAAAGAACAAGATAAAAGTATGGATGCAGAGATACTCATTGATACTACATATGAGGCAATAAAGCAGCATACCTACGAAGAAATAAATTACGATATGGCAACAGAAAAGCAAATCCCAGAAGAGGCTCTACCCAGATTCTACACAATGACGGGAAAGAGGAAAAAATAGACAAGAAAGACAAAATCTGCAACCTTTTGAAAAGAGGGAATTGCAGATTTGGAGAAAGATGTTACTACAAACATCCTAAGGTATGTCACAACTATGAAATATATGGTAAATGTGCATACCTAGATGGCTATGGGATGATTGCAGAGATCTGCATCCAAAAATATGCAAAAACCTAAAAGAAGGAAAAGGTGTAAGTTCGACAAAAAATGCAAATATATGCACCCTGTAGCCATGAATCATAATCAAATAAATAACCAACCAAGTAATAAAATCCAAAATAAGAAAGAAACAAATAAAGAGAGAAATCAAGAATATCAGGTAAAAGAGAAAAGCAAACCACCAATGAGATATGCAGAGATGTCAGCAAAAAATTTCAAAGCATCAGCTCCAAAATTCTACTCAAGAGATAATAACTGTATTTATTATGCAAGAGGATATTGCAGAAACGGGAGAAAATTGCAGATTCAGACAGAAAAATGAATAATATGATCGAAGGAAGATCAAATATTATGGAAAAGTTGGATTTTTTTAATGTCAGAATTTCTGGAAATGAAAAAAAGAACAACATAACCCATAACAGGAAAGAGAAACATGGGAAAATCCTTATTACTACCAATATTAAATGAAGGAGAAAACGCAAACCATCATAGTGATGAATGCGCAGGGTTTAGTTACGAGTAACTCAAAAGAAAAACTAGAGTACTTAGAAGAACTAAACCCAAATTGAAAAGAAAATAGATATAATGAATATAAGTGAAACCTGGTATTCCCAAGAGACTGGGAATGATGATCAAATAAAAGGGTTCCAAACTTATAGATCAGATAGAAATAATAGGAATCAAGGGGAACCGCAATATGGGAAAGACAAAAAACAAGGAAAAAAAATATATGAGAAATATAGTAAACTCAGAATGTGAACTAATAGCGGTAGAATTTGAATCTGAAAAATTAATGAACATAGTAATATATAGACCTCCTAATACTAAAGAGTTTGACTTAATAATTGAAAAATTGGATGATATAGGTAGAAATCACAAGACTGGACTATTCTCCTATCTGGTGACTTCGACTTTCCTTTCGTAGAATGGAAAGAACGAATAGGAGATTGTGGTTGTACTTATACATATAAAAAAGAGAGTAATAGTAGTGCAGAAGATAAGAGGCAATTCGAAAAGCTATTAGATATGCTACTAGAATACAACATTCAACAAATAAATCACCTGCCAACAAGAAAGGAAAATACTTTAGACCTAGTATTTGTGAACGAGATGAATTATGTTAAAGAAATAATAGTTTATAATGCGAGTATTTCACACCATAATGTCATAGAATTAACAGTTCATTCCAAAGCAAGTGAAAACAGAGATAAGCAAGAAATGAAAAAGTGGGAAGGATATGGAAAATACAACTTCTACAGTAAAAATATAAAATGGTCAGAAATAAATGAAGAATTAAACAAAGATTGGGATAACATTTTCGTAAGTGATGACATAAGGGTAAATACGGAGATATTATATAAAATATTAGAGAAAATAGTGGATAAATATATACCGAAGAAGAAAAGTAAACATCATTCATGCATACCAAGAGACAGAAGGATCTTGTTCCAGAAAATCAGAAAGTGGAAAAAAGGTCTTGGAAAAGAAAAAAATGCATGGAAAGTTATAGAACTAAAAAGTAAGATAGAAAATGCAGAACAAAAGATTATACAATCAAAAGAAAATGAAAAAACGGGACTTGGAAGAAAAAAACCCTATTAAATATCAAGCAAAACCCCAAACTATTATACTCATATGCGAAGA
The DNA here is from genome assembly GCF_015104395.2 of Macrobrachium nipponense. Lineage (NCBI taxonomy): Eukaryota > Metazoa > Arthropoda > Malacostraca > Decapoda > Palaemonidae > Macrobrachium > Macrobrachium nipponense. The sequence continues at coordinate 2,698,475 of NC_087202.1, read as the reverse complement.
AGATGAATAAAAGAAGAATAGAAATAGGCCCTCTGAGAATTGAAGGGAGATTAACGAATGAAAAAAACCAAGGAAATTTGCAACATACTGGCAGAACGATATAAGAGAGAATTCACCCCTAGAATAGATATGAAGATAATGATATAGAAGTAAGGGACGAAAATAGTGAATATTTAGCTGACATAGAAATTAATGAAGCTGATATTGTGCAGGCAATTAATGAAATTAAAAATGGAGCTGCTGCAGGGCCGTGCCTGATGGAGTCCTGCTATTTTGTTAAAGAAAGTAGTTCATTCTATCCCAAAGCCACTTGCAATATTATTAAGACAAAGTGTAGATACAGGCAAGATTTATGATGAGCACAATTAGGCATATATCACCCCTACTTTCAAAAGTGGATCAAGACTAGAGGCAAGTAATTATAGGCCTGTGAGTCTAACATCACATATTATGAAAGTGTATGAAAGGGTAATGAAGACAAAAAACATCATGAAACATTTAATAAAAAATAATTTGTTTAATATAGGACAACACGTTTCGTACCCGGAAAAAGTACACAAACCCAACTGTTAGTCCACCGTGAGAACATATTCAAAAATCATGAAAAGCGGAAATGAAACAGATGTGGTTTATCTAGACTTTGCAAAAGCTTTTGACAAAGTAGACCATAATATATTAGCAAAGAAAATTAGAAAACACAATATCGTAGATAAAGTAGGAAGATGGTTAAAAGAATTTTTACACAACAGAAAACAGATTATTACAAACGATGAGAAATCGGATGAAACCAAGGTAATATCCGGTGTGCCACAAGGTACGGTGTTAGCTGCAATACTGTTTGTTATTATGATTGAAGACATAGACAGTAATGTTAAGGATTCGGTAGTGAGTAGTTTCGCTGATGACACAAGAATAAGTAGAGAAATTACTTGTGATGAAGATAGGAACGCTCTACAAAGAGACCTTAACAAAGTATATGATTGGGCAGAGGAAAATAGGATGGTATTTAACTCTGATAAATTGAATCAATAAAATTATGGAGACAGAGAAGGAAAGCTATATGCATATAAGGACCTAATAATGAGACAATCACAAATAAGGAAGCAGTTAAAGGCCTTGGTGTGATGATGAATAGGAACATGTTATGCAATGATCAAATAGCAATTCTTTTGGCAAAATGTAAAGCAAAAATGGGAATGTTGTTACGGCACTTCAAAACAAGAAAAGCTGAACACATGATTATGCTTTATAAAACATATGTTCGTAGTCCACTTGAATATTGCAATATGATATGGTACCCACACTATCAAAAGGATATTGCACAAATAGAGAGTGTACAAAGGTCCTTTACAGCTAGAATAGAAGAAGTTAAGGACCTTGACTACTGGGAAAGACTACAATCCTAAAATTAAAATATAGTCTAGAAAGGAGAAGAGAACGCTACATGATAATTCAGGCATGGAAACAGATAGAAGGAATAACAGAAAATATCATGGAACTAAAAATATCAGAAAGAGCAAGCAGAGGTAGATTAATAGTGCCCAAAACAATACCAGGAAAAATAAGGAAAGCACACAGGACATTAATCCACTACGCACCAGCATCGATAATGCAGCGTCTATTCAATGCGTTGCCAGCTCATCTGAGGAATATATCAGGAGTGAGCGTAGATGTGTTTAAGAATAAGCTCGACAAATATCTAAACTGCATCCCAGACCATCCAAGATTGGAAGATGCAAAATATACCGGAAGATGTACTAGCAACTCTCTGGTAGACATTAGAGGTGCATCACACTGAGGGACCTGGGGCAACCCGAACGAACTGTAAGGTAAGGTCCTAGAGATAAATGAGCACACGATGTCTGCTCTTAGGATGGACTAACAAGTCTTTGAGACATTCTAATCCTTTTAACTCTCTCTCTCTCTCTCTCTCTCTCTCTCTCTCTCTCTCTCTCTCTTCAAAAGAAAGCTAGACAAAATCATTAGAGACACTGTGAAAGAACAGTAAAACCTGCTCCTAGAGATAAGTGAGCACTCGATGTCTCCTCTTAGGATGGACTAACAAGTCTTTGAGACATTCTATTCCTTGTAACTCTCTCTCTCTCTCTCTCTCTCTCTCTCTCTCAGAGCTCACCTTTCCGTACGGACTCAAAGTTTACTGTTCATATCCGATTCCAATCACCAGCTGTTAGTTATCCAATTAATTGAAGGCCGGTGAACAGCGCTCTTGCGCATGCGCACACGTCAGTAAGCGTGCCATCTATATAATCCCCCTCCATGCTAAAAAATTCCACCCGCCGCCAGTATGTCATTCATCGATCAATCAATCGAAGTTGATGCATCGCTACACTTTACATTTCGGAGGAGCAGATCCCAATTATTCATGCTCTGCGAATCGAGAAAAGGCTCACTGTGCATTGGAACACTTTTTTATATTTTATTTTATTTGTTTCAAAGTGCAATGTTTCTTATGGGAAATCGTCATTGTTATAAGACAACCTTATTCCAGTTCAGTGACGTGTTTCTTTAAAAAAGTACTTCACGTAAAACCTGCTTCTAGAGATAAGTGAGCACACGAAGTCTCCTCTTAGGATGGACTAACAAGTCTTTGAGACATCCTAATCCTTGTAACTCCTTGTAAGTATTGAGAATATTTGAAGCCTGAAATGGTGTCAACATGCTTATTTTATTATTGCGGAGTTGTTAAGGTTTCTTTGTTCTTTTTATTTGATAATTTTTAATACAAGAGACGTTTTCTTTTCGGTTACTCCTGAATGCTTTCTTCAGCAGGAATGAAGTCAGATTGGGCATTCTTTATATTTGATGATAAAATATACCTTTATAGAGGCATAATGATAGAATATACCTTGATATAGGCATAGTGATAAAGAATTGAGAGAATATAGTTTAAAATCAATCCTGTAAATTCTGCCACTATTTTCAATAAAACATGTTTGAAAGAAGGTCTGTTTCCAGCATATTATTATTATTATTATTATTATTATTATTATTATTATTTTTTTTTTTTTGCTCTATCACAGTCCTCCAATTCGACTGGGTGGTTTTTATAGTGTGGGGTTCCGGGTTGCATCCTGCCTCCTTAGGAGTCCATCACTCTTCTTACTATGTGTGCCGTTCTAGGATCACACTCTTCTGCATGAGTCCTGGAGCTACTTCAGCCTCTAGTTTTTCTAGATTCCTTTTCAGGGATCTTGGGATTGTGCCTAGTGCTCCTATGATTATGGGTACGATTTCCATGGCATATCATTCCATATCCTTCTTATTCTATTTTCAGATCTTGATACTTATCCAATTTTTCCCTCTCTTTCTCTTCAACTCTGGTGTCCCATGGTATTGCGACATCAATGAGTGATACTTTCTTCTTGACCTTGTCAATCAACGTCACGTCTGGTCTGTTTGCACGTATCACCCTATCCGTTCTGATACCATAGTCCCAGAGGATCTTTACCTCATCGTTTTCTATCACTCCTTCAGGTTGGTGCTCGTACCACTTATTACTGCAAGGTAGCTGATGTTTCTTGCACAGGCTCCAGTGGAGGGCTTTTGCTACTGAATCATGCCTCTTTTTGTACTGGTTCTGTGCAAGTGCCGGGCATTCAATTGCTATGTGGTTTATGGTTTCACTTTTCGTATTGCACTTCCTACATATGGGAGAGATGTTATTTCCGTCTATCGTACTTTGAACATATCTGGTTCTTAGGGCCTGATCTTGTGCCGCTGTTATCATTCCTTCAGTTTCCTTCTTTAGCTCTCCCCTCTGTAGCCATTGCCAATTGTCATCGGCCTTGGATATTCTTTAGTCTGTCTCATGTATTGTCCGTGCATTGGTTTTGTTGTGCCAGTCCTCTGTTCTTCTGTCTTTCTCCTGTCTGTATATTTCTGGGTCTTCGTCTGCTTTTATTAGTTCTTCTTCCCATGCACTCTTTAGCCACTCATCTTCACTGGTTTTCAGATATTGCCTCAGTGCTCTGTTTTCGATGTTGACGCAGTCCTCTATACTTAGTAGTCCTCTCCCCTCCTTCCTTTCGTGTTATGTATAGTCTGTCCGTATTTGCTCTTGGGTGTAGTGCTTTGTGTATTGTCATATGTTTCCTGGAGTTTTCCTGATCTATGCTGCGGAGTTCTGCTGACTTGGTCCATTCCACTATTCCTGCGCTGTATCTGATTCTTACGGCACTCCCTTGCCCATGTGTTTATGGCTTTTATCATATTTCCGGCGTTGAGTTTTGGCTTGAGTATCGCCTTGAGTCTCTGCATATATTACTTTCCTGATCGTTTCCTTCATCTCTTGGTGTTTTATATCTCCTCCTTCCATTTATTCCCAGGTATTTGTATCCTGTCTCATCTATGTGTTTGATGTTGCTCCCATCTGGTAGCTTTATCCCTTCAGTTCTCGTTACTTTGCCTTTTTGTATGACTAAGGCGCATTTTTTCTATTCCAAAACTCCATTCGATGTCCCAGATACAATCCTTACAGTCTGGATTAGGGTGTCTATTTCCTTGATGCTCTTACCATACAGCTTGATGTCGTCCATGAACATCAGATGGTTGATTCTGTTGCCTCTTTTCTTGAGTTGGTACCCGGCATCCATCTTCTGTAGTACTTTTGTCACGGGAATCATGGCTACTACGAAGAGTAGTGGGACAGTGAGTCGCCCTGGAAGATCCCTCTCCTGACATTAACCTCTGCTAGTCTTATTCCAGAGCTTTTGTAAGTATTGTATTCCAGTTGCGCATTGTATTTTTGAGGAATGCTGATGGTATTTCTCTGCCCCATATATTTTCAGGCATTCTATTAGCCATGTGTGTGGTATCATGTCGAAGGCTTTCTTATAGTCTATCCATGCCATGCTTAGGTTGGTTTTCCTTCTCCTACTGTTTTTCATTACCATTTTGTCTATCAGGAGCTGGTCTTTTGTGCCCCTACACTTCCTTCTGCAGCCTTTCTGTTGGTGGGGGATGGTGTTTGTCTCCTCTAGGTAGTTGTATAGCCTTTCACTGATGATACCTGTTAGTAACTTCCACATTATGGTAGGCAGGTGATAGGCCTGTAGTACTGGCTATATATCCCTTACTCTTGTCTTTTGTACTAAGGATGTTTCTTCCTGTGGTCATCCATTTGGGTGCTTGGTGATTTGAGATACAATGCTGGAGTTGTTCTGCTATTCGTGGGTAGGGCCTTGAAGTTTTTGAGCCAGTATCCATGGACTTCATCGGGGACCTGGGGCTTTCCAGTTTGGCATTTTCTTTAGTTGGTGTCTGACTGTGTCTGTCGTGATGTCTGTGAATCTTTGTTTTATTCTCCCTGTTTCTTCTTCCTTGACTTCCTGGAGCCATGTTGCATGTTTGTTGTGTGATACCGGATTGCTCCATATGTTTTCCCAGAGTCTCTTACTTGGTTCGGCTTCAGGAAATTCTTGGTGGTTGTCTTCCCCTCTTAGTTGGCTGTATAGTCTTTTCTGGTTGGTTCCGAATAGTTTGTTCTGTTGGTATCCCTTATTCCTGTTCATGTACCGTTGGATCTTATGTGCTTTGGCCTTAAGCCTCTGGTTTTACATCTTCTATTGTGTTGTTTAATCCCTCTCTTGTACTTTGTATTTCTCGTTGAGTTCCTCCCTTGTTTTCTTGCTTCTTAGCCTTTTTTTTTTTCTGCCATCTCTTTCAGTTTACTCAAGTCAGATCTCATCACCATGATTTGCTTTCAGGCGCCTTTTCCAAGGAGGTTGCTGTTTTGGTTTCTGTTGGGTTGGTTGTGCTGGTGTGGTGGTTGTTCGAATTCCCATCAGTTCTGCTACTAATCTTGCTCCTGCATATGTCAAGTATTTGTTTCTGTGATACTGGTGGTCTGTATATGCCCAGTATTCATTATTATTATTATTATTATTATTATTATTTATTATTATTATTATTATTATTATTATTATTATTATTATTATTATTATTAAAACACTAAGGAGAAACCTCTCCTGAAGTAAAGCAATTTAAAGCACAGATTCCAGGAAAGGGAGCAAAATATATATCGCAACATTTTTGCCAAAATTGCCAACAAGGTCCCAACAGAACCAGGAGCTCGTTTTCTCAATGACAGCTCGACACTTTCCATATAGCCAGGATCAGCTCACGGCTGTTAGCTTCCAGGGCTTTTCACTTTGCTTCGGTCGTTTCCTTCCGGATTCGTTACTTACTTGTGATCTTTCGAGGGTACGTTACTGAACTTATGTTTTTAAGTCCTGAACTTATGTTTTAAAGTCATAAACTTATGTTTTAAAGTCATGAACTAAATTCTGAACTTATGTTTTAAAATCCTGAACTTATGTTTTAAAATCTTGAACTTATATTTTAAAGTCCTGAACTTATGTTTTAAAATCCTGAACCTATGTTTTAAAATCTTGAACTTATGTTTTAAAGTCCTGAACTTATGTTTTAAAATCCTGAACTTATGTGTTAAAGTCATAAACGTATGTTTTAAAGTCATGAAATAAATCCTGAACTTATGTTTTAAAATCCTGAACTTATGTTTTAAAATCCTGAACTTATGTTTTAAAGTCTTGAACTTGTGTTTTAAAGTCCTGAACTTATGTTTTAAAATCTTGAACTTATGTTTTAAAGTCCTGAACTTATGTTTTAAAGTCATGAACTTATGTTTTAAAGTCACGAACTTATGTTTTAAAGTCATGAACTTATGTTTTAAAGTTAAAGTCCTGAACTAAGTCCTGAACTTATGTTTAAGTTCCGAACTTACGTTTTAAAATCTTGAACTTAAGTTTTAAAAGTCCTGAACGTAAGTTTTAAAGTCTTGAAATTGTGATGTTTTAAATCCTTAACTTAGGTTTTAAAATCTTGAACCTATGCTTTAAATTCTTGAACTTATGTTTTCAAGTCCCTAACCTATGTTTCGTTTTAAAGCCGTGAACTTATGTTTTAATCCTGAACATATGTTTTAAAGTCCTGAACTTATGCTTTAAAGGTTATCATTATTAGTGCTACCTTTTATTTCCGTATTTTTCTTGTATTCGATTTCTTCTCGTTTCATTCTTTTTACTGTTTGATTGTTAACTCAGACATAAGATTTTTTTTATTACGGTTTGTCTGTTTAAAGTGATACTTTTTAAAATAGCATTTTATTTTTTTTATCAGTTGTTTAAAATAATTTTTACTGGTTTTAATGTTTTTTTTCTACACGATAATTATTAATGTTTGCGGTGATACCTTTTTTTAATAGCATTTTATTTTTTTCCAGTTTTTAGAAAATAATTGTTACTGATTTTAATGGTGTTTCTCTACGGGATAATATTTAATTTTTGCGGTATATTTAGCAACTTTTCTTTGAAAATATTCAGCCTAACGACTTTTATCTCCCTATCAAACCTGACACCTATAGTCATTAGACAAACAGATAACTAGGTAGACAAGATAAAAAACAGGTCCGGTATACTCGTAAGGTAATAAGCTCTTGATATGTATCTGGGAGAACCCACATGAAAGAAAAACAGCGCGGCGTACGTTTCTGCTTCGTGTGTTTGTGCATACGAACGCACGTTCGTTTGTCCCCCCCCCCCCCACCCCCCCCCCCCCCCCCACACGCACACACACACACACACACACTCGCGGGTACGTGCTGTTTGTATAGGTACAAACAATTCTTCTCGATGCTACTTTACCTTCTTCGCCTCAACGTTCAATTTCCTTTTCCCATCAGAAGAAAAACTGACGCTGAGAGGAAATTAACTTTCTGCAGGATAGCCGGGATGCCGCCCCCACCCACCCAAAACGGGGGGCGGGGGAACTGTTGGGATGGGGAGGAGTTAGTAGGACTGTAGCCTTATTATTCAAATCAGCATCTCGATAAGTTTGATGGGAATCATGAAAAGTCCTATAGTCAAATTAATTCTTGATATGGAAATTACCATAAATAAAAACTTAATGTTTTCTTATTTTTTCACCATACATCGAAAGTTAGCTCTTGGAGGAGAATGATTTTTGGAGTCCCAAAAGTGATCTGCGCCCCGGGGGTGGGCGAGCGGGGTTGGGGTGGGCTTGTTAGTCTGCTCCCCGGGGGCGGGTGGGGCGTTATAAAGGCCTGTCCTCTGGTCCGTTTCTGCTTCCAATTTAGTGCGCCTAGTCTTGGAAAATTTATTTGATATGTATAAAAAGGGATAGAGGGTTAGAGACAAAGTACACCACAACTTAGAGAATTGATTCGATATGAATGAGAGAGAGAGAGAGAGAGAGAGAGAGAGAGAGAGAGTAGCGTGCATTATTATTTACTTATATGTCCCTCGACGCTTTTGAATATAGCGTATAGGTTTCGCCAAACCATCAGGTTACCCATTGCCTAGAGGCGGACCCATTAAATGCATATGGCGGTGTTGTTGACTAACCCTATAGAATATAATGAACATAATGACACTTGAAAGGGACTGTAGGCGGAAGCTGTTACTTTAATCGTGCCTGTTATTAATATGTATTGCTGATCTATATCCTCCACATATTGTAAGGAATGGTTTCTTAAGTTCCGTATAAAGGTTATCGTGTACCTGTTTTTGTATGAAGGCCTGAAGGCATTGCTGGCTGTCAGAGGCACATTCTCTCTAAAAGGCAGTTATTTTCTTGGAATTTATTCCACCTTTCTTATGGTTATCTGTCTGATTGATTGGTTGACTGATTCCCAGTTCCAGAGGTCCTTTATTCCTCTCACCGTTGGACTGTGGAACACCCTCCCAGGCAATGTATGTGAAGCTCATCATTACGTACTTTTGTATTGAAAAAAGGGAAAAACATTCTAATACCTCTCTCTCTCTCTCTCCACTGGAGATAGCAATGTATATGGAGCTTACGAGCCGCCCTCCCATTCTCTTCTTACACAAAAGACGTGAGAATCTCGGGAATTTCTTCAGCGCCGCCCTATCCCAGAGACAAGCAGAGACCGACATAATCTGAATATATTGTTCTGTGCTCTCCCCCGCTGGTCAGCTACCAACAAAGGTTGGCCACAAAAGGCTTTATTTATTCTCTGAAATATGGCTCGCGTTTTCTTTCTTCCCGAGAAGACTAGTCCTCTATAAGCCCAAAGATTGCCTCCTGCTCTGTCGTCATTATTATTATTGTGCTCGTACAGTGACTCATTTTACTTACACAAATATTATATACTATATATTATATATATATATATATATATATATATATATATATATATATTATAATATATATATATATACTATATATATATAATATATATATATACTATATATATATATATATATATATGTATATATATATACGTATATATATATATATATATACGTATATATATTCATATATATATATATATATATATATATATACTATATATATATATATATATATGTATATATACATATATATAATATATATATATATATATATATATATATATATATATATATATATATAAATATATATATATTTATATATATATATAAATATAGTATATATATATATATATATATATATATATATATATATATATTATATATATACAGCCGATGTAGGGAAGACCGCTTTTATTAAAATGGAAGGTTTAGTCTTTCTTAGGATTAGTTTTTTTTTTTTTAGATTTGATAATATATATGCATTGTTGTGCACTATTTTATTTCTGTAGCTTGATTTTTATTCCCAGTATATAATTCCGTTTCGGTTTATATATTCAGTATGTATATATATATATATATATATATATATATATATATATATATATATATATATATATATATAATAATTAAATTTCAGAGTATTAAGATCGGGGAAATAGAACCGGTAGGTTGAAATAAAAATGTCCCTTCGTAATTATCTCAGCTTTTCACCTACTTACAAAAGACCAAATTCTGCTCTCTCTCTCTCTCTCTCTCTCTCTCTCTCTCTAAAAGGGTCAAACACAACTAAATGATACTGAAAGACGACGAACAAGTTTGAGAGAATGAAAATAGAAAATAACACTAACAGCCACTCCACCAGCAGAAGGAGAGAGAGAGAGAGGAGAGAGAGACGAGGAGAGAGAGAGAGAGAGAGAGAGAGAGAGAGAACGTTGTCCAGGAATTTTCTGTCTATTTCATTAAAAAGCAACAGAACGTGTTCGAGAGCCTGGGAAAGTATTAAAAGGCCCCTCATGTCCGATGAAGTGATTTATTGCTCTATTTTTCCAGCCGAACCTTATGCAAAGGAACTGGAAGGGTTGATAGATGGTAGAGTTTGGTAAACAAAAAAATTGACATATAGACTAAAGGAAAAATGAAAAGCGAGATAGCCAAGCACTTTCGGTCTAGTGCGACCCTTTACTCAGTTGTGTGCCTGAGTCAAAGGATCGCACCAGACCGAAAGTGCTTGGCTATCTCGCTTTTCATTTTTTTTCCTTCTTGGCAAAAACCTTGACTTATACATAGGCATCACATTTTATATAGTTCGTGATCAAGTTATTCATATATATATATATATATATATATATATATATATATATATATATATAGTATATATATATATATATATTTATATATATATATATATATATATCATATATATATATATATATATATATATATATATATATATATATAATATATATGTAAGTGTTTACATAATAAAATATGGAATGTAGTCCATATATATAAAAGACTAAAATTAAGAGGTCAACCAGATTGCTTGCAGGAATGTGATCAGACTAGAGACGCTAAAGATGACATATACAATAAAAGTAGGCTAAGATAACATGCCGTCACCTGTAGTCATTCAATTGTTTATAAACCTTAGTCCAAGCTCCCTGCTTGAGACAACTACCCCGACCTATAATTCAAACGGCCTACGTGATCTGTAGCGTGTCTCATTTGATTGTGTGTTCGTATGTAACTATGTCATCTGATAGTATGTTCATATGTTCGAGCTACTATCTGCTTCCTTCATAACTTGTAACGGAGATGGTAGGCGAGGCAGAACAGAGTTAGCTATCGTCATTAGAAGACCTGTATCTCTTTACCTAAGCTTTATCATGTAGAGAGAATAAGAATTAGCCATCATCATTGGCAGAAGCGATCAAGCTATCGTCATTAGAAGACTTGTAACAATCATATCTGATCTTCAGCATGTAAAACTTCAGAAGAATATATATATTTTATATTCGTGTTTTCTACAAGAACCTCCTCACCATGAGTTTTAACCACATCATCGTCATAAACAAGAAGATAATCCCGACTTCGTAAGTGATCTACAAACCCCAAAACACTCCATTGAAGATGGAAGTGCAATACCAACCGACTTAGCGTAAGATTATCGCAAGTCTAACATTACCTCATCGGGCGCCTTATCATACAAGGCACAAGCCCTAATATTGGTGGCAGTGGACCAGAAGAACTCTACAACTTCTCCGAAGAAAAATCAGAATAATGAAGTATCATATAAGAACTCTTTACGACGACGAAAAGCAAGAGATTCTTCAAGCAACTTAGTATCATGGTTTAGTGAATAACTTCAAGAAACAAAACCAACGTGTCCTTTTTCCTACGGCAACTCAAGCTTCGTCTCTCATTAGAATCATTCAAGAAAAACATCGTTAGTGAGCGTTTCCGGCACTTCAAGAAAACAAACCGAATGCGTCTGCAGCATCGGATCTTCAAGGGCTCGAATCATCGAAACAACGCGCACGGGGGAAACTGAAGCCAAACCAGGTCATCCGCTAAATAGAGAAGGAGGACCAAGGCCGTGTGTCGTTATCGGAACACCGTGACTTCCCACAAAAGCAAGCTAAGTACAATTTTTATTCATTTGGAGTAACTTTGAGTGTTTCCTTTACAGGTCGAATTTCGTTATTCCTGTGGCTGAAGTTACGAGACATTTTCTTAATCTTACTTTTTTACAGAATTATCTACATCATTGAGATTTCGCTACTGCGAGTTTTTATCTTTGAGTGTCTGTTTTCCAGAAGTTCTACTGAAAATATCATAATCATATACTATGTTAATTTTATCATTTTGGTTGATTATTAATCCCTTACGTAACAAATCATATTAAACAGTGAATATGCGTTTACGCAGTGGACGTCTGTATTTATACAGATGCATGGATAGGGTCGTTAAGCACCGTAGTGATTAGAAAACACACAAAAACAAGTGGAACACCCGCACAAATCTAGATAAATTAGAGGTAACACTATTTCGGGTCATGACAATAAATGCTCCTTTGCAAGTCCCGATCGCAGTTTTAGCCTTGAGTTTTTTGAGTTATATAAAATATCGAACCTCAATGACTCAACTTAACTTTAAAAACATGGCTGGATTGCAAGGAATAACATGTCTGTAAAAAACTTTCATCAGGCTAAATGCGCTGACCAGGATCCCTCACTATTTCAAAATTTAGCAAAGAATGAAGTACAAAGTTAATATGGAATGCAGTAGTGATAACTTGTCTTATTAGTAATCGCTCAGTTCCTAATAGTTCGTCATTCATTGCTTTATACGTAACCAGCAACATAATGCTAAAAACACACAATACGTTGCCGATGGTAATAAAGAGAAGGATCCTAATTATTACAAAAGAAATAGAAACAGTAGCCCGTTCAGAATCAAACAAGCAAACTCGGTGACTGTGTCACCTAGTCAAGCGGTCAAGGTCAGTCAAAACTGCCGAAGTGTTTCAAAGCATAGCAAATTCCACACAATAAGCGACTCTAGCAGAGTGTGGAAAAGCGATGTTGGTTCATACATGCCAATATCTTTTGAATTAAAAAGGATTTTTCCTATGAAACACACGACCGTATAAAGTAATCAGAGCAGGTTTTCGTTTTTTTTAATACCTAAGTTATTATAAGTACTGAGTGACAAAGCCACGACATTAGCCACTATGCCAGCAGACCAGCAAAGTTATTTAAAAGAAAAAAGGATGTAATGAAAAAATAGATTATTGAAAATATGGAGATGAAGAGATAGATTGTTGCGCGTGTATTTTGATACCGTTTTCTTATATATATATATATATATATATATATATATATATATATATATATATATATATATATATATATATCTTCGAGGAAAAGTAATTTACTGAAGAGTTTTGAAAAAAAAAAGATATTTTTATTTAATATTTTTCTACTTTGCTTCATTTCCCCTCCAGGTCCAAGAGGAATATAGGGATGGGGAAAATCCTTTCCAATTACCTGCCAGGCCTGAATCATCCCGCGCTAGAGCAGTATGATTCCTTTCTTCAGAATATTTACTGGAAAGGTCTTCCAGAAATACTTGATACATATGATTTTTTAAAATAATTTTACATTATTTTAGAAGTTTATAAAAATCCCATAACAGCCCCAGGCACTAGAATGGTGAAGAAATCCACTGTAGTGTAAATGTTAACATATATTAGATATGTGTGTATATATATATATATCTAATAAAAGGCCTCCATATATATAGAAAGTAAGTACTGCTGTCTCTCTCTTCAGGTAGGTAATGATTCATTACCTACCTGAAGAGAGACCGCAGTCTCAAATATAGTAATTATTTTTTATATTTTTTTTGCATTTTTTTTTTTGGGGGGGGGGGGGGGCTCTTTGTATTAGATGGAATTCTGTTGTAACAGAACATTTTTACCAGTCATATACTATATATATATATATATATATATATAATATACATACTATATATATATATATGTATATATATATATATATATATATATATATATATATATATATATATATACATATGTATATGTGGCTGAAATATATTCTATTAAAGTGGAATTCCATCTAATAAAAGGACCCCATAAAAATACCAGAATGCAAAAAGTAAATACTACATTTCAAAGACCAAAAAGCTTCTCACTCTTCAAGCAGGTGATGAATGAGAAAAGTTGCAGTAAAAGTTTTATTCATACCAAGAGGTCCTCAGGTCAGCCATTGAATCATCCCCGGTCAATAATTTCTCTTTAATCTTTTAAATTGCTAGTCGGAGGAATATTTTATCTATAATATTTGAGTCCCACTATCCTTTAGAAAGATTCAATTTGTTTCTTTGTTTAATCTATATGAGTCCCACAATCCTTTTGAGAAATTCATTCTGTTTCTTTGTTTAATCAATGCTGATTCTGTCATCTGGCTTTTGAACCGACAATTGCTGTTATATATACATACATACATAAGTCATTATACATCGTTGTTTTTAAACCAGGCTTCGGTTCGGATCCTATTCGTGACAAAGCACCTCTTAATTACAATACCCCTTGGGCGTAAGTTATTCCAAAGCTATTTCCTTTTGGGTATTAACCGAGAGTAGTGGTTTGATATTCGTGGATATATTTATACACAGACAAACAAATATATTTATATATATATATATATATATATATATCTGTGTGTGTGTGTGTGTGTGTGTGTATGTATATATAGAAGTAGATTATAAGTTACCCCCCTGTAAAACAAGGAGTAGGTCTTCACGTCCTGATCCTATTGCCTTGTTATTGCGAGAGGCATTCAGATCACTGTACAGAAATGTCCGAAAAGATGTCATTCTTACATTTATCCTCTGTGATTCTGAAATATCAATCTAACGGCCATTATTGAAGGTGTGCTATAAGTAATGCACATTGCTATTTGGCTCCCGAAAAACGCCTATGGATTTTGTCCGGGTGGAAATCCTAACAAATAGCGCTCATAAATTTGTGGATATTACGCTTATTGCCTCACGACCACACTCATAGCCTGAGAGAGAGAGAGAGAGAGAGAGAGAGAGAGAGAGAGAGAGAGAGAGAGAGAGAGAATATTTAACTCCTTTCAGTCTCTTCGTTTCTTCTAACTTTCCACCTGTTCCTAACAGTAGTTTCATGGTGCAATTGTGAGGTGAAATCTCTCTCTCTCTCTCTCTCTCTCTCTCTCTCTCTTCTCTCTCTCTCCGTTACACTTTTCACACCTTTTTACTGCCAATTTCCCTTTCAGCACCGAGTGACCTCAGAAGTCCCAGCGCTTGGACTGTGGCCCAAATTCTATACTATTTTCTTCTATCTTAATCTATTCTATTCTGCTCCATAACGACTCAAGTAATAAGTAAGAATTATATAAATAAAAGGTAGTATTTTTCAACTGAGACCATCTTTTCCTTCCGAGATAAATGTTAAATCACTAAAAAATTAAAATAAAAAATGTGCCGAAGTTTCTGTACAGCCTTTAGCGCTCTATGAAACTCTCATCCCCTGCCCATGAAATCAGCCGTTGACGGTGGTGGCCTGTATCGTTAGCACCTATTCCGGTGCCACGATCATAGCTAACTTTAGCCTTGAATGAAATAATAACTACTGAGGCTAGAGGGCTGCCATTTGGTATGATTGATGATTTGGGGGTGGATGATCAATATACCAACTTGCAGCCCTCTAGCCCTAGTAGTTTTTAAGATATGAGGGTGAACAGAAAAGTGCGGACGGACAGACAAATTCGTCATAATAATTTCCTTTTACAGAAAGCTAGTATGTCCATCGGTTGTAGCGTCTTACATCATTTAATTTTCCATTAGAACGAGTCTGGTTACGGTTTCATGGCTATGGAAAAATATTATAATTGAAATAGTAATAAGAACCCGGAAAACGATGTTTTTAAGCTGAAAGAATATTACGACAGCACGAGAATTCCATCGGGGCGAGAGTACTCGAGTAAAATCTTTTTATCTTCTTTTTGTATAATTTTGCAAGAGAGACGCATGTGCTCAGAAATGCGTGCGATTGTCAGGAGCGTAAAAAGATTCCATTCAGACTCGTCACGAGTTGTAACAACCCTGGATAGAGAGAGGGACTCGTTAACGTTGGACGATGAGCGCTAATTGCTCGTTTCTATTTCTGGGCTCGTTTTTTATCATAAACGCAGCGCATCCTTACTCTTCCAAAAGCGAAACATTTTAACATTATGACGCAGTGGAGAAGCAGCATCACTTTATATTCTTTCTGGTGGAATATTCCTTTTAAGGAATTATTATTTTTTAGGAAACAAATCCCATAATTCAGTAAAACCCACCGCTGGAAATTGAATGTTTTAAAATTTGTGATAGGCAAGCAAACCAAGTCGACTCGTATATAAATAACAAACAAGTAAACTTAAGCTCGTGTACGAATTACATACACACACACACACACACACACACACACACATATATATATATATATATATATATATATATATATATATATATATATATATATATATATATATATATATTATATAACATACAGGGAGTAGGGTAACCCTTCTCCCAAAAGCGAAAAATCCTAATGAAAGACACGTGTCCCATGGCTGGAGTTTTAGAAATATAATGAAAAAAATTCTGTATTTCGGAAAAAATAAGGAGCACTGTGACATCAAGCTGATCAAAGAGAGCATTTCATTGTAAAAAAAATATATTTTGTAATTTCATTTCGCGTTTGATGATACTCCACGAAATACATCTGGGAGACGGTTATCCCGGATTTTTTGCAACTGTTGAGTTTTTTTTTTTTTTTTTTTATTTTTTTTGCCGACGGGAAGTTTTTATTTTATTTTTTTTATCATCACAGGCGTAATTTTTTTATCTGGGAAAACTGAATCCAAAAGTATTATTTATCAATACCGAGAATGTTTACACGGTCTCTTTATATATATATATATATATATATATATATATATATATATATATATATATATATATATTATATGTATATAAGTATATATTAGCATATATATTTATATTAGATTAATTATGGCTTGCAATAAGATAAGCTATTTCAATTTGTTATAACATCCTCTGTGCGAAAAAATGGCAGTGATTATTTCTATCATCTCATATAATTCGTATAAATTGAAAAAAAAAATCTTTCAGATTTTACTAAACTTATATTTTATTTTACAGAAGAGCGAAATATTCTAAATACATAATTAGTTTTCAGTGTATAGAATTATTTATTCATCTCTGTAATCACATTACCGGTCTAGCACAATGGGCGTCAAATATCGCTCGAAACTTATTTTAAATTCATCTCTGTAATCACATTACCGGTCTAGCACAATGGGCGTTCAAATATCGCTCGAAACTTATTTTAAATATTCAACAATACTTGTTTTATTTGTAAATGTTCAGACAATAATTAGTTTTATTTTTAAAAATGTTCAGACATACTTAGTTTTATTTTTAAATGTTTCAAACCCATTCATTTTTATTTTTATTTCAAATGTTCAGACAATACTAGTTTTATTTTTAAATGTTCTAACCATTTTTAGTTTTATTTTTAGATGTTCAGACAAAATGTTGTTTTATTTTTAAATGTTCAAACAATACTTAGTTTTATTTTTAAATTTTCAGGAAATATGTATTTTTATTTTTAAATGTTCAAACAATACTTAGTTTTATTTTTAAATGGTCAGACAATATGTAGTTTTATTTTTAAATGTTAAGACACTACTTATTTTTATTTTTAAATTTTCAAACAATACTTAGTTTTATTTTTAAAT
>NC_087202.1:2675966-2678466 GCF_015104395.2 Macrobrachium nipponense | reverse complement strand
GTGTCGTATGTGAGTGTAGTTCTTGAGAACCTTTGTAGATCCTCCATGAAAAAAAAAATAAATAGATAAATAAACATGCTCAATCATCTAAATCATCTCTAACGCCTTTTTTTTTCTTAGCACTATGAAGAGTTGGTAAACCGAGAAAACCCTTGTACGTATGGTCATAGATGTTTCATCCAGAGAGCCTTGGGATAGGAATAAGGACCAATCTAGCCTCAGGTTTTCTAGCACGAGGGAATAATATCACCTTTAACGCCAGTCATGTAAACGCCTCAGTACAGGTTGTCTGACGTAATTTTACTCGAGGTGTACTGGGACACTAATGCAGTAGTGCATGCTCGGAATGGCAATATTTTCTCAGAGTGTAGTATACTTGTATGTTGAATATATAGATGTAAAGGTATAAGGAAATGACTGTAAAACTAAGAGATATTAGGACAAATTCCGTGTAATTTGGACTGAAAATATTTACTCAAAGATTGTAGTATATTCGTATGTTGAAAATATAGATGTAAAAGTGTAAGGAAATGACTATAAAGCTAATAAATATTTGGATAAATTGCGTTTAATTTGGTCTGAAAATATTTTTTTCTCAAAGAGTAGTATATTCGTATGTTGGAAATATAGGAGTAAAAGTATAAGGAAATTACCAAAAAACTAATAAATATTAGGAAAAATTGCGTTTAATTTGGAATGAAAATATTTACTCAAAGAGTGTAGTATATTCGTATGTTGAAAATATAGATGTAAAAGTATTAGGAAATGAGCGTAAAACTGATAAATATTAGGATAAATTTCATTTAATTTGGAATTAAAATATTTTCTCAAGAGTGTAGTTTAGTCGTATATTGAAAATATAGGTGTAAAGGTATAAGGAAATGACCATAATACTAATAAACCCTAGGATATGTTAACAAATAAAATACTGAACCTCTAATTAAATAGCTAAAATGCGTTTAGTTTTGTCTACATAGAATAAATACTACTAAAATTGATTTTGACATTGCTCTTTTTTTCCCTTGAAATAACAATGATTAAATGCTAGGCTAGGGGGTCGATAGAAAATTTGAAACTTCATTGGGGGGTCGATGAGTTAAAAAGTTTGAGAACCTCTGACATAAATAAGTAGATTGGATGATAAAAACTTAGATAATAATCTATTTTATACGATGAAGGAATGTGCAGATTAAAACCGTGAGTGATTTCTGTTTTTCTGAAGTGAGGAAAGATTCTGCTTTTCTCAACAACCAACACTCTATCTATCTATCTTTCCTCTGCATTATTTTCAGCGGCTGATATCTGAGTCCCAAAAGGCAAACATCAAAATGCGGCCAGAAATTGCTGAAGTTCGCTCGGAAAAAGATTCCGCTCTCGGGAAAGGTGGAGAGAGAGAGAGAGAGAGAGATTTGTGTGTCTAATCATTCAGCAAAAGTATCAGTTAGACAGCGCCTATTGATAGGTTGCCACATATAAAGAGGATTTGCAGATAAACTGATTAATTTCAGTTAGAGAGAGAGAGAGAGAGAGAGAGAGAGAGAGAAGTTAGATAAATAATTAAATTTCAGTTAGAGAGAGAGAGAGGCATCAGATGAACTAATTAATTTCAGTGGGAGAGAGGGAGGTAGAGAGAGAGAGACGGCAGATAAAATAATTTCATTTAGAGAGAGAGAGAGAGAGAGAGAGAGAGAGAGAGAGAGAGAGAGAGAGATGGAATGAATAAAATGAACATAATTCTAGAACCAATTTTTCACTTACTCGGGGAGTAAGCCTACAGACTGCTTTGTTGTTGTTGTTGTTGTTGTGAGGTGGATAGGAGAGGTCTATGGAAGAGCCTAAAAATGTCCGATAAATGTGTTTTTTCGCCTTGAGTTACACATACAGGAATTTAGGGTAGGATAGTTATGATTTATTTATTAGAATGAAAATTTAAAGAATAAATAATGTGCATGTTAAACAGTACAGAAAGATTATTTCTAATAAAATGTAGCGTATTTATTTTAATTTTCGTTGGTGAAACAAGGCTCTATTTGACCGTAGATTTTAGCACGTTTTGATTTACGTTAAAAGTTAGGAATATAATGTTTGCAACTTATACCTGAAGGGAAAAGCTTCTTGCACGCATCAGAGTAAGCTGGACGTCGGATCATGCCTTGTTTTCTAAGAATATGGAGATAAATAAATCCAAGTTTATGATAGCGCACGTTTCGAATATTAATAGTATGCTAACAGGTAAAAGGTAAAAAATGATGATAATAATAAAATAATAATAATATTTAATTTAATAATAATAATAATAGTAATAATAATAATTATAATGATACCGGTAAATATGGCGTGGAAATATGGCATTGCTTTTGAAAATAAACTATTTTTAAAACCTTTATCAGATAGTGTAAATCTTCAGGAAACTGGCAAACTTCTTCACTTTCTCCAATAAAATTATAAGATACAGTAAATCTTAAAGTTACTGACGAACTTCTTAACTTCCTCCAATAAA
>NC_087202.1:2663912-2675466 GCF_015104395.2 Macrobrachium nipponense | reverse complement strand
ATAATAACAGAACCTCCTGAAGGGGAGGGAGAGAGATGAGAGAGAGAGAAGAGAGAGAGAGAGAGTGGGACGAGAGAGAGAGAGGAGAAGAGGAGAAGAGAGAGAGAGAGAGAGAGAGAGAACCTCCCTGAAGTAAGAGAGGTGAATCGTTGAACCTCCCTGAACTCTGGGGGAAGAGAGAGAGCGATAGAGAGAGAGAGAGGAGAGAGAGAGAGAGAGCACAACAGAGAACTAGTCCTGTTGTAAGGACCAAACTGTTGCTCTCGGGGAGGGACTTACCGAGTGAGTTTGAGTTTGACACTGACTGAGGCGGAATGTGGAAGTCGTTGGATCAAAGTATAATACCGAAATATTTGAATGGGAGAAAGTTGAGAAGTTACATTAAGATTTACAGTATCTGATAAATTTATTGGACGAAGTGAAGAAATTCGTCAGTCACATCAAGATTTACAGTATCTGATAAATTTATTGAGAAAGTGAAGAAGTTCGCCAGTAACATTAAGATTAAGATTTACAGCATCTAATATATTTATTGGAGAAAGTTAAGAAGTTGCCAGTTTCCTTAAGATTTACATTATCTGATAAAATGTTTTAAAAATAGATTTTATTTTCAAAAGCAATGCCATATTTCCACAATATTTTTACCAGTATCATTATTATTATTTCTGTTGTTTGAATTACATGTTAGCATTACTATTAATATTCGAAACGTGCGCTATCATAAACCTGGATCTATTTCTCTCAAAATTCTTAGAAAACAAGGCGTGATCTGACGTTCAGCTTACTTGGGACGCGTGCAAAAAGCTTTTCCCCTCACGCATAAGTTGCAAACATTATATTCCTAACATTTAATATAAATCAAAACGTGCTAAAATCTACGGTCAAGTAGAGCCTTGTTTCACCAACGAAAATTAAAATAAATACGCTACATTTTATTAGAAACAATTTTTCTGTAATGTTTAACATGCACATTATTTATTCTTTACATTGTTCATTCTAATAAAATAAATCAATATCCTATCCATCCTAAAATTCCTATCTGTAACACTCAACCCAAAATACCTTTTTTCGGACCATTTTCTAGGTTGTTCTTC
Source organism: Macrobrachium nipponense (assembly GCF_015104395.2). Classification (NCBI taxonomy): domain Eukaryota; kingdom Metazoa; phylum Arthropoda; class Malacostraca; order Decapoda; family Palaemonidae; genus Macrobrachium; species Macrobrachium nipponense. The sequence goes on along the minus strand of NC_087202.1, from coordinate 2,674,372 downwards.
ATAGGCCTTTCCCTATCATACCCCACAACAACAACAACAACAACAACAACAACAAAGCAGTCTGTAGGCTTACTCCCCGAGTAAGCAAAAATTATTTACAGAATTATATTCATTTTATTCCACACACACACTCTCTCTCTCTCTCTCTAACTGAAATTAATTATTTTATCTGACTCTCTCTCTCTCTCTCTTTCTCACTACATGTGGCAACCAATCAACAGGCGCTGTCTAACTGATACTTTTGCTAAATGATTAGACACACAAATCTCTCTCTCTCTCTCTCTCTCTCTGTCTCCACCTTTTCCCCGAGAGCGGTATCTTTTTGCCCACGAGTTCAGCAATTTCTGGCCGCATTTTGATGCCTGCCTTTTGGGACTCAGATATCAGCCGCTGAAAATAATGCGAAGGAAGATAGATCGATAGTGTTGGTTGTTGAGAAAAGCAGAATCTTTCCTCACTTCAGAAAAACCGAAATCCCTCACGGTTTTATTCTTCACATTCCCTCATCGTATAAAATAGATATTGTCTAAGTTTTCATCATCCAATCTATCTATCTTTGTAGTCCAATTCAAACGCAATTAAGCTATTTAATTAGTGGTTCAATATTTTATTTGTTAACATATACTAAGGTTTATTAGTTTTATGGGCATTTCCTTATATTTTACATCTATATTTTCAATATCCGAGTATACTACACTCTTGAGAAAATATTTTCAGTCCAAATTAAACGAAATTTACCCTAATATTATTTTTATTATTTTTACGCTCATTTCCTTTAAACTTTTACATCTATATTTTAAACATAGAAAAGAAAATTAACTACACTCTTTGAGTAAATATTTTTCATTTCAAATTAAAACGCAATTCAACCAAATATTTATTAGTTTTATGGTCATTTCCTTATACTTTTACATCTATATTTTCAACATACGAATATAGTACACTCTTTGAGAAAATATTTTCATTCCAAATTAAACACAATTTATCCAAATATTTATTATTTTTATTGTCATTTCCTTATACTTTTACAGCTATATTTCCAACTTTCGAATATACTACTCTTTGAGAAAATATTTTCAGACCAAATTAAACGCAACTTATCCAAATATTTATTTAGTTTTATTCTCGTTTCCTTATACTTTTACATCTATATTTCCAACATACGAGTATACGCCCTGAAAACAAATATTTTTCAACTTCCAAAATTAAACGCAATTTCTTTCTATAATATTGATTTTTTTAGTTTTTGCTCGTTTCCTTATACTTTTAACAATTTCTATATGTTCATCTATATTCTATACGAGTATAACTACACTTTTACCAAACTATATTTCCAACATACGGAGTGTACTACACTCTTTGAGAAAATATTCCCATTCCGAGCATGCGTTGCTGCATTACTGTCCCAGTACACCTCGACTAAAATTACGTCAGACAACCTGTACCGAGGCGTTTACGTGACTGGCGTTTGAAGGTGATATATTCCCTCGTGCTAGAAAACATGGAGGCTAGATTGGTCTCTTTTCCTATCCAAAGCTCTATGACATACGTACAAGGATTTTCTCGGTTTACCAACTCTTCAAGTTTATTTATTTATTTATTTATTTTTGTTACATGTAGGATCTACATAAGGTTGCTCAAGAACTACACTCACATACATGCGCACACAAAGTTACAAACAAATATACATACATAAATACACACACACACACACACACACACATATATATATATATATATATATATATATATATATATATATATATATATATATATATGACTGGTAAAAATGTTCTGTTACAAAAAAATTCCCTCTAATAAAAGGAGCCCATAAAAAACGCCAAAATATAGACAGAAAATACTATATTTCAGAGACAGCTGCTGTCTTTCTCTCTCCAGGTAGGTAATGAATGAGAGAAGTTAACAGAAAAGGCGCTATTTATACCGGAGAGATCTATCCACTGTTACCCATATTGGGTCACTCCCGTTGATATTATAACGTACGAGTAAACATGTGTATATATGTAATACTTCTAAAACAAAACTTTCATTATTTTCAGTGGATAAACTGTAAATAAGTGCGGACGATATGAAAGAGATATGGCGACAGGCCATATAGAATACCGATCAGCTGTACGGGATTGCATATAGATTTTACTTTTTTTTTTCATTTCTTTTTTTTACAATTTTGTTCCATGAATATTCAATACTCTAAAGTTTCCTCAGTCCACTGACTGGACGAAATCCTAATCATTTACCAGCCAGCATTTAAATCCATCATTCACGATTTATTACATTTTCTTCACTTGACCACTGTCCTCTGAAATGGTCTAATTGAGGTTTTTGTTTCTAGATTTTTTCTGTCTTTGATGTTCATTTTTCCCGAAAAAATTGTAAATATTCAAATGCTGCATGAGAATCAAAGAGGCTATTCTAATTCAACTTTGGTCAGGTTTCATACTCAATTTTTTTCGGTACAGCTTAGCAACTGAATTCCATGATCGATTGAATTTTCGACAGATACTACAATTCATGATAATTAGGATTAGGTTTTGACCATGAAAAATAGATAATTAAAGAAAAGCAAGAGATGGGAAGAAATACTGATAGAAATAAAACGAATACAGCAAGACACATTACACGTTCCCTATTAATTTCCTACAGATTCTTGAAATAAAATTCCCCCACACGTCCTGAAACCAGGGAAAGGATTTTTTGCAGCATCCCTAAGGATACCATTGCATCAGCGAGTAAAAAAAAGGCTTTCCTTCCTTCCTTCCTTCCTGATAGGATCAGACCTCCTGGAGAGAAGTTTCCCTTCCTCTTTTAGAAACCTTGATCAATCTGGGATTAGCTCAGGAGGGTAGGATAGGATTATACCGTAGGAGGGAGTAACGTATAGCTGGATTTGAGGAAAAACCAACGAGTATTTGTTACTCGGGAGTAACGTGTTGCTGGATAAGGGGACAATTTGTTACTGTTGATATCGCTTCAGGGTATGGCGGAGGTGAGATCAGTTCGGCTGTACATTATAGCTAAAAATATAGCTAAAACAAAGTCTATAAGAATCTTGGAAAAACAAAATTCTCCAAAACAGTCCCACGTTTATCGAAATCAGACCCAAGAATACGTATAAAAAAGCGTAAACATGGACGGCATTAAGTATTTCTACCGATCAAAACATACCATACCACTTATTGTATGTATATATATATATATATATATATATATATATATATATATATATATATATATCTAATCAACACAATCACGTGTAGAACAGAAATAATTTCAGACTCACGTCAGGATTGAACTCAGGTCTTTCAATTGTGGCCTGGTCAGCAGCGGTCTGGTCTTTTAATTGTTCAAAGAACCTGGGTTCGCTACCTGGTGTGAAGCAGAAACTTTTCTTTTATGTATATATACACACACACATATATATATATATATATATATATATATATATATATATATATATATATATATATATATATAATATATGTATGTATATATACATGATATAACAAAACCCGTACGAATTTTTTTTTTGAAAATTTTTTTTTGCAAAATTTTTTCCCTTAATTCCATCATAAAAAAATCAATCAAAAATCTCCCCCAACCAAAAGATAAAATACATAAATAAATAAAGTAAAATAATAAATAAATCTTATATAATGAAATTCAGCGACGAACATATAGCCCAAATAAGTTAGCTGTACTACTGCTTAAATAAACAACATTGGTTCTGTCCAATCTTTGGATGGGAGAAAACTAAGCATTTCCAAATACCGTCGGGACATATTATAAGCTTCGTCAACATCACAGAGACACGACGTGTGACAACCAACGTAGGATTAACCGTTCTACCCTGTAAACAAACATGTTGGTGAACGGTACTGGGAGAGCCAAATAAGGAGACGCACTTGTGAAGGATATTCTGATAGTGTATACACTATGGCCCAGTAACCCACTGTGATTAACTGTTCCGTCACACTAGATTTCTAAGGTTTTAGGGACTGCTACCCACAACGTTTTTCTAAGTTACTTTTTTTAAATAAAAAAGTGTTGCTTAAGTTACATTTAAAAAATAAACTAAGTATTGTTGAACCTTTAAAAATAAAATTAAGTATTTTTGTTTGAACATTTAAAAATTAAAACTAAGTATTGTTTGAACTTTATGTACAATAAAACAACTAAGTATTGTTTGCCAACATTAAAAAAATACAACTAAAAGTATGTTTGAAACATTTAAAAATAAAACGAAGTATTGTTTTTGAATGTTAAAATAAGTTTCTTTGAACAATATTTGACGCCCATTGTGCTAGGCCGGTATATGTGATTAATGAGATGAATAATAATTCTATACACTGAAAAACTATATATGTATTGAGAGAATTTCGCTGTTCGCAAAATAAAATATAAATTTGTAAAAGAAATCTATAGTTTATTTTTTTTCAATTTATACAAGTTATATGGGATAAGGAGTGAAATAATCATTGCATTTTTAGTGCAGAGGATGTAATCACAAGTTGAAATAGTTTCTCGTATTGCAAACTATATTTGATATAAACATATATATAAATATAAATAAATATATATATATATATATATATATATATATTAACATATATATATATATATATATATATATATATATATATATATATATATATATATAATATATAATGTTTGTGTGTGTGTGTGAACATATAAAACACACACACCCACACGCATATATATATATATATATATATAAATATATATAGACTTCAGGAGGTCCATGATACACATGTTGTTTAAAAAGGCCATGTTTATTAACAGCAAAAAAGAAACGTTTGCACTACTCAGTGCATCATCAGTCTGTCAAAGGTAAAAGACAATAAAATACATTATTAACATAAAAAGGAATTCAAAAGGTAATTAAAATTTACAAGTTAAAACAATAAAAAGTAAAAGAGTATAAAAAGTAACATAACAAAAAACAAAAAAGAGACTACCAAAACACCAACATCTATAAGCAGGAGAGAGAGGGAATGACATACAATGACGTCCAAGGCAGACGACAACTATGCCAGATACAAAATTCCTGAGGAAGTATTACTATTGAGAGAAAGGGAACCAGTCTTTTAATATATAACGATTCTAAAGTTGTTAAGTGATCTGGGTCCCTTACATAACCAATTATTGAAAAGTGTTGTTTGTTCAGGACTTCGGTTTTACATAATGCGGCATGATTTCTAATATTAGAAAATTCTGGCTGCTTAATTCTTTGGCCAGTGCGAAAGCTAAAACCCAAATGGCTGCAATATCTGACCTGCAGTAAACCTCCGTGTCGATCCAACGTAAGAGCCCGGACATCCAGGGCATGTGAATTTATAAACCACATTGGATCGCAATGAAGGGACTGCAGGCGATCTTTGAAATTAAAAAATGATCCTATTGTACATGGGTTTGTTAGAGATCAGTTTTAACGTTAAGACAGGGATTTCCTGTTCAATTATTCTTGTGAGATTTAAAGAGAATTTGGAGTCAGACATATACGGGATTGAGGCATAGAATAATTTTTTTGGGACATCAAAGTTGACTGTTGGAGGTTGTAAGAACTTTGTTAATAACTTATTGGTGATTTTATGAACTATATCTTGTGGATAGGGATTTATCTTGAAAAAGTTGAATAAAAAGACTATTTCTTTGTGAAATATTTGCCAAGTTGAAGAATAATTTTAGAGCTCTATGGACCAAGGTGTAGATGGTATTAAGTTTGAAAGAATATTGACAGGAGCTATAGTAGTTATTGGCTAAGCCCGTATATGTCCGCTTTCTATAAACAGAAGTAGTGAACTCGGAATTATGTCTCGTTACATTAATATCTAAAATGGAAGACTACCTTCGCTCTCTACCTCCATGGTAAATTGAATGTTTGGATGAAGTTGATTAATATATTCCAAAAATAAAGAACATTGCCAAGAGTGCTGGAACAAGACAAAAGTGTCATCAACATATCTGCGATAAAAGGACGGTTTAAAATTATGATTACACTCGTTTAAAAATTTCATTTCAAGGTCAGACATAAAAAAGTTAGCAAAAATGGGGCCCAGGGGCGACCCCATGGCAACTCCAACGACCTGCGAATAGAGTTGCTTATTAAAAATGAACCATTGAATCTTGCACTGCAAGTTTCAAGAATAGTTTGTTTTAAAGATTGATCTGTTAAAACCATGAAAAACTGTATCTTCGCTAATAAAAACCTTATCTAGAATAATATTGATCGTTTCATTAAGTGGGACTTAGTGAAAAGGAGAACTCTAACATCAAAACTTACCATGTAATAGTCTCCATCTTGGTTGGTAATTTGCTGTTGGAACTCGTAACCATTTTTTAAAAAGCTCATGGTGAACCCACTTTTCTCGACATATACAAAAGGGAAGATAAAATCAATAGATTATTAAGAAAAATTAAAAGTGAAAATATTATTAATGAGACCACATATCAACAACTATTTGTGACTGGCTCTTCTTCAGTATTTTGTATGGCCACCCAAAATTCACAAGCCTAATATACCTCTTAGACCCATTATGGCTGCCTATAATAGTCCTTCGTTCTCTATCTCCAAATTTTTAGCCGTTTACTTTCTGAATATAGTAACAATGAATTTTCTTTAAAAAATGGTTACGAGTTCAACAGCAAATTACCAACCAAGATGGAGACTATTACATGGTAAGTTTTGAGTAGAGTCTCTTTTCACTAATGTCCCACTTAATGAAACGATCAATATTATTCTAGATAAGGTTTTTATTAGCGAAGATACAGTTTTTCATGGTTTAAACAGATCAATCTTTAAACAAACTACTTGAACTTGCAGTGCAAGATTCAATGTTCATTTTTAATAAGCAACTCTATTCGCAGGTCGATGGAGTTGCCATGGGGTCGCCCTGGGCCCCATTTTTGCTAACTTTTTTATGTCTGACCTTGAAATGAAATTTTTAAAACGAGTGTAATCATAATTTTAAACCGTCCTTTTATCGCAGATATGTGATGACACTTTTGTCTTGTTCCAGCACTCTTGGCAATGTTTTCTTTATTTTTTGGAATTATAATTAATCAACTTCATCCAAACATTCAATTTACCATGGAGGTAGAGAAAGCCGAAGGTGTATAGTCTTTCCATTTTTAGATTTATTCTGTTAACGAAACGAATACAAATTCCGAGTTCACTACTTCTGTTTATAGAAAGCGGACATATACGGGCTTAGCCAATAACTACGTATAGCTCCTGTCAATATTCTTTCAAACTTAATACCATCTACACCTTGGTCCATAGAGCTCTAAAATATTCTTCAACTTGGCAAATATTTCACAAAGAAATAGTCTTTTTGTTATTCAACTTTTTCAAGATAACTCCTATCCACAAGATATAGTTCATAAAATCACCAATAAGTTATTAACAAAGTTCTTACAACCTCCAACAGTCAACTTTGATGTCCCAAAAAAATTATTCTATGCCTCAATCCCGTATATGTCTGACTCCAAATTCTCTTTAAATCTCACAAGAATAATTGAACAGGAAATCCCCTGTCTTAACGTAAAACTGATCTCTAACAACCCATGTACAATAGGATCATTTTTAATTTCAAAGATCGCCTGCAGTCCTTCATGCGATCCAATGTGGTTTATAAATTCACATGCCCTGGATGTCCGGGCTCTTACGTTGGATCGACACGGAGGTTACTGCAGGTCAGATATTGCAGCCATTTGGGTTTTAGCTTTCGCACTGGCCAAAGAATTAAGCAGCCAGAATTTTCTAATATTAGAAATCATGCCGCATTATGTAAACCGAAGTCCTGAAACAACACTTTTCAATAATTGGTTATGTAAGGGACCCAGATCACTTAACAACTTTAGAATCGTTATATATTAAAAGACTGGTTCCCTCTCTCATAGTAATACTTCCTCAGGAACTTTGTATCTGGCATAGTTGTCGTCTGGCCTTGGACGTCATTGTATGTCATTCCCTCTTCTCTCCTGCTTATAGATGGTTGGTGTTTTTGGTAGTCTCTTTTTGGTTTTCTGTTTTATGTACTTTTTATACTCTTTTACTTTTTATTGTTTTTAACTTGTAAATTTTAATTACCTTTTGAATTCCTTTTTATGTTAATAAAGTATTTTTGTTATTGTCTTTTTAACCTTTGACAGACTGATGATGCACTGAGTAGTGCGAAACGTTTCTTTGCTGTTAATAAACATGGCCTTTTAAACAACATGTGTATCATGGACCCTCCTGAAGTCTATATATCTTGCTGACTGGAATATATATATATATATATATATATATATTATATATATATATCTATATTATATATCTAATAATTTATAGCAGCAACTGCCGGTACAAGAGTCAAATGATGGAATCGGCCTTAATAAAAGAGAAGCAGGTAATGAACATCTCAAAAGGCGGGTGGATCTCAGATGTTGTCGACGAAGTTTTCATTCAACCAACGCTTAAGAAGATTAAAGGAAGATTATCAGCGGGGTGGACCTAAAAAATTGGCTTACTTGTGGACGGATCTCTTGGTATAAATACCACCTTTTCTGTAAACTTTTCTCATTCATATACCTGAAGAGAGAGACAGCAGTCTCTGAAATATAGTACTTTTCTCTCTACATTTGGTGTTTTTATGGCTCCTTTTATTAGATGGAATTCTGTTGTTACAGAACATTTTTACAGTCATATATATATATATATATATATATATATATATATATATATATATATATATATATATATATATATATATGTAAACATTCTCGGTATAGATAAATAAATTACTTTTAGGATTCAGTTATCCAGATATAAAACTTGACGGCTCTGTGATGGAACCTAGAAAAAAAAAAAAAAAAAAAAAACAGAAAAAAAAAAAAAAAAAAAAAAACCAACTGTTGCAAATTCCGTGGATATCCGTCCTCCCAGATGTATTTCGTGGAGGTATCATCCAAATGCAGAAATGAAACTACAAATATATATATAATATATATATATATCATATAGTAATATGATATAGTTATATATATATATATATATATATATTTACACTCCAAATGACTCTCTTTTGATCAGCTTGATGCCACCGTGCAACCTACTTTCCGAAATAGGGATTTTTAGTTATATTTCTAAAACTCCAGCCATGGGACACGTATTTTTTCATTGGGATTTTTCTCTATTGGAGGAGAAGGGTTACCCTACTCCCTGATATATATATATATATATATATATATATATATATAATATATATATATATATATGTATATGTATATATATATATATATATAATATATATATATATATATATATATATATATATATATACACACACATATATATATATATATATATTATATATATACACAGTTCGTATACGAGCTTAAGTTACCTGTTTGATGTTTACATTCAATTTCCAGCGCTGGTTTTAACTTAATATGTGATTTGGTTCTATAAAAAAACATTAATTCCTTAAAAGGAATACTCCACCAGAAAGGACATAAAGTGATGCTGCTTCTCCACTGCGTCATAATGTTAAAATGTTTCGCTTTTGGAAGAGTAAGGATGCGCTGCGTTCATGATAAAAAAAACGAGCCCAGAAATAGAAACGAGCAATTAGCGTTCATCGTCCAACGTTAACGAGTCCCTCTCTCTATCCAGGGTTGTTACAACTCGTGGCGAGTCTGAATGGAATCTTTTTACAGTCCTGACAATCGCACGCATTTCTGAGCAATTGCGTCTCTCTTGCAAAATTATACAAAAAGAAGATAAAAAGATTTCACTCGAGTACTCTCGCCCCGATGGAATTCTCGTGCTGTCGTCAATATTCCTTTCAGCCTTAAAAAACATCGTTTTACCGGGTTCTTATAACTATTTCAATTTCTAATAAATATTTTTCCCATAGCCATGAAACCGTAACCAGACTCGTTCTAATGGAAAATTAAATGATGTAAGACGCTACAACCGATGGCATAGAGCTTTCTGTAAAAGAAAATTATTATGACGAATTTGTCTGTCCGTTCCGCACTTTTCTGTTCACCCTCATATCTTAAACACTACTAGGGCTAGAGGGCTGCAAGTTGGTATATTGATAATCCACCCCCCAAATCATCAATCATACCAAATGGCAGCCCTCTAGCCTCAGTAGTTATTATTTCATTCAAGGCTAAAGTTAGCTATGATCGTGACACCGGAATAGGTGCTAACGACACAGGCCACCACCGTCAACGGCTGATTTCATGGGCAGGGGCTGAGAGTTTCATAGAGCACTAAAGGCTGTCCAGAAACTTCGGCACATTTTTTATTCTAATTTTTTAAAGATTAACATTTATCTGGGAAGGAAAAGATGGTCTCAGTTGAAAAATACCACCTTTTATTTATATATGTTCTTACTTATTTACTTGAGTCGTTATGGAGCAGAATA